>NC_057806.1:395970683-396192173 GCF_018294505.1 Triticum aestivum | reverse complement strand
CTTCGATGGCCACCACTGGCCTCCCCTGATGTGTGCCACTCCGATTGCGTCATCCACCATATGGGTGTCACTCACTCCGACATTGTCGACCAATTTGATTCCATGGCGCTCTGTGCTACCTGTGATAGGCATTGGGATTTCCCCAAAAAGGAAGGGTGGAGTAGTATAGTAGCATAAAGTATTTCCCTCAGTTAAGAACCAAAGTTTATCGAACCAATAGGAGATTCACACAAACAACTGTCAATAGTACCTGCACACGCACAGAAGCAAATACTTGCACCCAACACGGGTAAGAGGGTTGTCAATCCCCTTGTACTCGTTAATTGTAAGGATTAATTCTGATAGTGGTAGATAGATAAATTATAAAACTAAATAAATAGTAAATGAATTGCAGCAAAGTTTTTAGGGTTTTAACAATATGAGGTGAATGGGCCCGGGGACCATAGCTTTCACTAGAGGCATCTCTCTCAAGAACATAGCAACTGTAGGTACACAAATCACTGTTGGGCGGTTGATAGAAAAAGACATAGTTATGATGTTATTCATGGCATGACCGGTACATAGGCATTACGCTCGTGACAAGTAGACCGTTAAACTTACTGAAGCCTACTACTATTACTCCACTTCGAGAACGCTTCTATGCTTTCCTTTCTAGGTATTAAATTCATGACAAATAGAGTAATGGTTTAAGCATGATGACATAATGTAGACAAAATAAGACCAAGCAATATGATCGAAACCATCGTTTTACCCTTAGTAACAACAATACAAATACGTGCATCGCTACCTGTTCAGTCACGAGGTGAGGACACCGCAAGATTGAACCTACATCAAAGCACCTCTCCCACTGAAGATAAATCAATCTAGTCGCTCAAACTAAACGGATAGATCAGAGAGAAATACAAAGCTATAACAATCACACATGATATAGTTTAGAAATAACTCAATTATTTTCAATGAACAATCTGATCATAAACCCATAATTCATGGGATCCCAACAAACGCACCGCAAAAGAATTACTCCTTCCATTCCTAAATATAAGTCATTTAAGAGATTCCAATATGGACCACATACGGATTAAAATAAATGAATCTACACTCAACCCATTGCTCCCTCCGTTCTGCCTTTTAAATTAATGGGAAAAATATCATAGAACTATTGTTGTACGGTTCTAACCTTCAAACAAGATCCATTCAACCCATCACTAAACTTTCCTACCAAAGCAATTTCATTATCATAACTTCCAGCCTTGATGATTGACACCTTGGAAATACAAGCGACGAGACCACGGAATTCATGGCAAGTGGCTTACTATATTTTGAAGTTTGGTCTAGGTGTTGGGGGTTTCAGTTTCAAAATTCAACATGAGCTCGATCTTGTCAAACCAACTGAGACGAGCCTACATGCCCTGAAAAATATAGTAGATAAGGTAGTGTAGACATAAATTGATAAAAGATAGTGGATGAGAGAGATGAGGTTGGATTGATATCACAAAGGGAAGAAGATATGTGTAGAAAGATCAACGGAGGGTGGTATGGGTAAAAAAAGAAGGACCGGCGTTGCAACTTGCAAGGGTGAATGTTGAAAGTGAAGCACACTTTTGGTTTTAAAGTTGAAACTGTGATTATTACTCCCTCCGTTCCATATTAGTTGTCTCTGAAATGGATGTATCTAGATGTATTTTAGTGCTAGATACATCCGTTTGAGCGACAACTAATATGGAACGGAGGGAGTATTTGGGAAGGGTGGTCTTAGGAAGTGGCTCTAGCTGATTAAATAAAAAAACTTGCTCATCTAGGTTCAGATCGTAACAAACATGAACTTAGAAATCTTTTTATACATCAGGGGTTCCCTAACTATTTGCTTTAAAAAAATTAAGTGGCAGTCTCCAATGACTACAAAAACCTTGCCAACAAACAATCCGTATGGACCCCTTTCTTTTTCCAGGAAACTAGCACGGATTCTAGCAGTCGCTACGTATTACAGGTCACCCAACATGCATAAAATGCACTGTTTCTAGCCACGGAATAGGAACAAACATATCACCAGTTGGAGACGGAAAGATCAAGCGAAAATAAAGCGCCTTCCGATAGCCATGTCTTTTGTCCCAATTGTCGTTACCACGAGTTTGGCCTATGGTCGCCACACAATTTGCAAGAGGGGGCCTTTTTTCCCCTTTTTTTCTGCTTTTCGGTAAAGGCCAAGGAAAATGATAGCTGGAGAACCCACTTGGTGAGACGGTGAGGTTACGCATCCAGTAGTTTCCAAATTACGCGCTCGTATTTGCATAAGCATGGATGTGCATTTCATACGAATTCAGAGAATTTTGCCGACTAATCATAAGATATAGTCTATGCCGACTCTTTGGCGGGACGATCCACATCATTCAAATACTCATCGACTTGAGATGGCTGAACACGGCGGGCCTGATATGATAGGCTAGACTAATTCTAGTGTGTGCACGCTCTGGTGGATTCGTGTAGCTAGCAGTATTGTTGAGTGCGGTGACAAATACATCTCTCTCGTGATCGAAAGATGATGAAAAATAAAGGGAGATGGAGACAAGAAAAGTGGGGCAATTGGGGGGTGCGAGTGAGTGAGCTGATCGAGTGGGCGACAGGAGGTGTCCCCTGTCGCGTGCGTGGACAACTGGACGATGCTTGGGGCCTGGAGCCTGCGGTTGGGTGCCAGTGCGGCCAACGCAACGGACCACTCGTGACCTATCGGGGTGGTGGTGGTGCCTGGAGTGGACTGACTGACTGACATGGGAGGGACGATCCACCACCTATCAGTCTCCAAAAACTGTGATGCGCTTATCAGGCATGCATGCGTTGCTGACGAGGCTAACATGTCAATGAGAGCCCAGCAGCAGCAGCGGCAGCAGCTCTGTTCCTGGATGCTTCCTCGATCTAGTCATTGAGAATCAGGGAACCCTAATTATTTAAGGATCTGTGGAATGAGAATCGATGCTTCCAGGACGCACACGAGCAAATAGAGCTGATTCTGTGGATTTCTGAGTCACATGATTCCAGATGTTTTTTAAAATGAGTTAAAAAAGTATAAAAATTCCCCAAAACAATTTTGTGAACATGTACCAACAGTCTTTATAGAAGGAAAAAAATCGTTGGTTTGCAGCCTGTGTGAAAAGAAAAGACGAAACTGGGAAGGTACAATAGCATCTTGAGATTTTGAAAAAGGCCCCCAATTTGTTATTCTTTTTCCCCACAAATGAGTTGTGTTTTCACAAAACTTTAAATCTGGAGACCATGTTGAGTAATATGCACGTGAGATTTTCTATAAAAATTTTTGATAAGTGCCAGGAACTTAATTGAAAATGGATCATGTGATCCTGAGAGTCAAAAGGGGTTTTCTGCCGGGAAATACACTGATATCCTGTTAAAAAAACACCAATATACTCCTCCGCCCGGATTTACAAGGTTTATTAATTTAATCCTAAGCTGTATTTGTTTCAGTTTGTAGAAAAAAAGGTCATGACTGCCTACTACAACAAGGTTGCCCGGCTCTGGTGAAAGAGGGGCAATGACAGCGGCGCGCCTTCGGCTCACTCCAATACTTGTAGTCGTCGCTAGGTGGTCCACGGACATGGTTGTAATTTTATTACCTATTTTGTTCTTTGCACTGCTATGATTGAAAATGAATAGATTGAAAGTTTCTGAAAAAAAAGTTCATAGAAAAAAGGTCAAACATCTATTATATATTTAATATATTACAAAATACTTCCCGTAATAACACTTTATATTATGGGACGGAGAGAGTAGTATGTAGTGGCATCGATTTGGTGTTGTAATCTTACTCTTTAATAATATACACTTGATCAAATTAAAGGGTTTAACTGTGAACTTGGAGGAGAGAGTATTATATACTTGCACTTGCACATTGGAATAGTTGCGTACTAGAGTCGTCTGAATTTTGTCTTATTGTTGCAATTAGTGAGCAAGTGCTCAAGTAGTAAAGCCCACAGCCATATCCGTATCATGAGAGCCAACAAGCTTTAATACGCTGCCGCAGCGCTGCTCACGGGATTGATTAGTAACCACGCGACTGGTTCAATGACTCTTAACTTTCAGCCTGGCGGCGGCCTCACGAGCACGTAACAACAGTGATCACATCCCTTTTGACTGCACACATCACCAAGACTTGATTACACTAGGCAAGATAAGGTTGTTTTTCTCTCTTCATTAAAGTGCAATTTCGTTAACGGATTCGGTCTACGCAGTGCTGCAATATGAACCGTCGAGGATGCACAAAGCCAAACAAGATAAGATCCGTGAGGTGATGCAATTAACTAATCGATCAGTAGTGGAGGACCGTAGGAAGGAACGATCTCATAAACGGATTCGAGCTCCAAGTGTACATACAATTGATAAAAAGCTATGCAGTTGTACTGAGGCGATGGTCGATCGATCGACCAGCGGTGGCTGACGGCCTGCACAGATTACCAGCGATTCATATTGGAGGCGTTCGTACGTACTACGTACGAGAGTAATACATGCGTAGCGGGCGGTGAGAAGCGAGAGCTTCCAGAGCTACTGGCCGGCAGGTAGCTTCGGAAGATGATAGCGTGCCTGCCTCTCGTGCGCCGTCAGGTTAGGCCGCCGCCACCGTGCCGCCGGTGTCGGTCTTGCCGGAGCGGCCGCGGCTGGTCGCCGGCGCCGCCGCCTCGCTCATGGACCTTGGCGTGCACTTGTCCTTCCACTCCTCGTGCGTTATGTGCTGCTGCCGGCACTCCAGGCTGCAGAAGGCCGCCTCGCCCCTGAAAAATCGTGCAACGGAAGCAGAAGCAAAGCAACAGATTAGTATATTGGCTAGTGGTGCTACTTGGCCATTGATGCACGTTGCACGTGCATGCAGGGGCGGACAGCTCACGTACTTGTACATGAAGGTGTCGCGGCCGGGGCCGAGGAGGCGGCGGCAGAGGCCGCAGTGGCGGAGGAACGCGGCCGTCTCGACCTTGGAGTAGTCGGCCGAGTTGCGCCGGAGCCCCGCCCGCGCCGGCGCCGCGCGCGCGCGGTACGCCGCGAGCCAGTCCGTCCCGGGGGCCCCGCTGCCGCCGCCTAGGGCCGCCAGCCAGTCCTGCCCCCCGCCGGCGCCACCTTCTTCGGCCTGCACCACCGCCTTGGCCTGCTCGTCCTCGTCCTCGTCCTCCAACACCACCGCCAACACGGACGGCGGCGCGACCTCCCTCAAGCTCGTCGTTCGCCTCATCGCGTTCCCCCACCTAGCTCCACCCCACACCACAGCCTAGCTCCTCCCTTAACCGACAAACCAAGACGTACGCCTCTGCTCTCGCACGATCCACCCTACCAGACGCACGCCCGCAAAGTCCGTAAATGGTGCGAGGAAGCGGAGCTGGGAGGGGGGGACGAGGAGGAGGCGGCGGCCATGGAAGTGCGTCAGTGTGCTTGTGGAGAGGAAGAGACGAGGGTGGGGATCTGCGACGGCGAGGGTGGGAGGGAGGAGGGGGAAGATAAAGAGGGGGGAAAGGATCTGGGCCGTCGGATGGGGTCCCATGACCGATCGGATCCACGTCAGCGCACTGATTGTTATTCCCCTGGGCCCTGGGCCCTGGGCCGCATCGTGCTCGCGCCTGATTGCTGCGCGCTTGTTCGCTTCCGGGCGCTCGGTCGGGGGCCTGTCGCAACGTCGTTCGCCGAATTTATTACGATTCCAGGCACCTCTTGGCAACTTTCATTGGCTGGTTTTTGCTACCAGTAGCAGGAGGAGGAGCATTATTGTGACGGTGAAGTTTTTGTGAAGGATAGAAAGGGAGGACGTGTGATTCAGCAGCTCGATGCATGAGATGAAAGCTGAGTTTGTGGTTGGGTTACGTAGCAACTGTAGACCCCATATATTTTTTATTTACTTTGTAATACCCCCTCCTTTCTGGTTTATAAGGCATCTCCCAATGCTCCACCTTGTACATGTGCTAATGTTGCCATGTAGGCAAAAAAGATGATGTGGCAAGGTAATTAAGAGGAAAGAGATGGGTGTGGTAGCCCCAAGAAGAAACAATGTCAAGCGCGGGAACCTAGGAAAAACACTTAAATGGAAGAAGCCCACCAATGCATGGACAACTTTAGTTGCTAAATCACTAAATGAAGGATGCTTAGCAATAACACTACAAGAAAATATACCATTTGCCACCAGGTATTTTGTCACTGAGGAGTTTGGTGGCTGTAGATGTACTAATTGCAACCATTTAATTAGTTCCTTGGTCACGATAGGCCTATGTGCTGTACACTTACCGGTTTGTATCGAGGGCAGAAATAGCAACCAAGGACTAATATGCAAAAAGACAAGTCACCACACGATTCCTAGCGTCTCCCCCAAATCGAATCGCCCCTGGCGGCGGCCGACGCATTCCTTGTGGTGGCGGCGGCGGCCTGATTCGTTTTTTTCCGTCGGAGCGGGCGACGGAAGGCGGAGGGCGCGTCGGAGAGCAGCCTCTTCCCGGCAGCGGCGATGGCGGGCTTGTTCCTCGCGGCGGCAACGACAGGCTTGTTCCTCTCGGCGGCAGCAGCGGGCTTGTCCCTTGCGGCGGTGGTGGCGGGGCACCTGCGTGAGGGAAGGGAAGCAGCTGCAGCAACGGTCGCGTGGGCAAAGAGAAGCAGCTTCGGTAGCAGAGGGGCGCAAGGTCTGCTGCCGCAACAGATGCCTAGGGTTCCACCTTCTCCGACCCCAACCAGCTCTGCCGCAGCTAGCGAGATCTCGCTCTCACCGTCAACACCAGCAAAGGCCAACCTGTAAGAATGATCTCCCCTCTGTCCTTTGCCTCCTTCCCTGTTTCTCTCCATTAATTTGCTTCGAGTACTTGATGGCTAGATCATGCACTTCAAGTGTTTGTGGAAATGTGGAAGTAAAATATACATGTAGCATTCGGTTTGTGATTTGAAAACTGGCTTGGCCTACGATGTAGAGTTTGGTTTTGTGATTTGAATATAATATGTATGTAGTAAATATACTGTATAGTATAATCTTACTGCATATTGATACTTACAACATCAGGACTTGTAATATATTTTTGTAGTACAATGTTTTTCAAGGATATACAATTCTATGATGACTATCTTCAAATACTGTTCTATGAAGACTGTGTTTGTATAATGTTGTAGTATAATGTTTGAAGACCATCTTTGTATACAATTCTAGTACAGCATTATACAGTTCCTTTGGGCTGCTGCTGCTGTGATATTATATTTTAGTATAGTGTTACTGCATATAAAATAATTACATATGCAAGTTGCGGCTTTAGTTTGATAAAGTGCAAGCAGGGCAGGTGCTTGGTAAGGCATATGGTTACTGCATATAAAATAATTACATATGCATATAAAATTATTACGTTTGTGAGCAGGTGCTTGGTAAGGCATATGGTTACATCAGAGGTCGGGGTCATGGACCAAAACCAAATAGAAGGGCCTACTCAAGCGCATCAAGCTCAACTCAGCATGTAGTGGAAGAATTGGCCTCTACAAAGGAGATTGTTGCTACGCAACAAGCTCAAATTGAGGCTCAACAATCTCAACTTGAAGCTCAACAGAAGAAGATCGATTGGCTACAGAGTGTCGTGTCTAACTTGGTTGGCATTTCACCTCCTATGACGGCACTAGTGCAACAGGGCTAGGTTTCACAACTGAGCGGCCAATGCCATCTGACGGAATAGGTATGCAACACATCAATCTCAACTATTTTTGTCATTTTTTATTCACAGAAAATACATGTAGCATATTGCTTTTGATAAAGCATTCCAATTTCTGCCATAGGTTCGCTAATGTCTAACACTGTACAAAGGATGTCAAGTTATCCAAGATCGTTTGCAAGGTAATGTTATTTTTCCCATGCTCTGGTATTTTAGATGATGCCTCCTGCACCTGCAGCTTGCTTAGATATAGCAGTGTACTTGGTATCGAGATCTTCTAATCACGATAGTTCTTGCTAACAATTCTGTAACGGAAAATGAAGATACTCATCATGAATATATGGGCTTACAAATTCCAATGTATAGCTAGTAATACATGTATACATTTTCAACAGTCATTTGAGACCAGGATATAGACCTGCTCCAACTTCTTCTGATGGAAATGGTACGATCAGTTTGCCTCTGCTTCAAACAATCAATATACTATGTGATTTGGCAAATTTCTTCATGATCTTAATCTTGATGGTCCAAATTTATGAATCACATGCTCTCTAGTGTCGGATAGAGGGTCCAGGTATTCGATTGCTAGAACTCAATTTCACCTGTATGAATTGCAAAACGTCTTATATTAATGAACAGAGGTTGTACTACAAAGTACAACACTTGTATGATAATTAGAGAAGGGGGGAAATAGTACAAGAAAGGTGCATCATTAATTCATTATCAAAGTATTTCTTCCAGTTAAACCATAATCTCGGGTGCACAGAACAGAGCAGTAAAAGGCCTTGCAACTCTGTTTTGGGAGTTTATGTTCCTCGGCAATCAATTAAGAAACTCCAGATAAGATAAGATTGATGGAAGACCGAGTCCTGTAGCAAAGAGAAAACTAGTAGCGAACGGCAAGTGGATGATTTTCGAGGATCCTTTATAGATTTATTGTGTTCTCGGTCGTGGCTGATTGTAGATTTTTTGGTGAAACTTTGGCTGCTGACATGATGGTATTGTGGTTTAGAGACACCACGCCATTGTGTCTAGCGTTAGCTACAGCATATTCTATGATTGTCAACATTCAAAAATCAGCTTTCATAGTTAACTGATGGTAGAAGTTAAGAGCACATTTTCTTTCAGATTTGGTTCAGTTCCAGGTTTAAGAAGCGTGTGTTATTGCATCCTTTCCTGTAATAATGGGGTAATTCGATTATGTTCTCCTCTAGATTGACCCAAGTAAGTCTGAGTTCAGTAGCGAAGAGAAACAAACAAATGAATACTTTTTTTTTGCGGGTAGAAACAAATAGATTCTACTAGGTTTGTTTTGGATTGTGCCATTGGATAAAACTTTGGCTGCTGAAATGGTACTGTAACCTAAAGACTCCATGCCACGCCATCATATTGAACTTCTCTGAAGCACTCTGCTCTTGTATTTGTTGTCTGTGTATGTTCTACACATTTTATCATTACAAGTATGGATAGGTTGCCTATGGCATGCTTGCACTCTTTCTGATGTTTGTCATGCATGATGTTGTCAATGAAATAACATGTGCTCTGGCCACCATTATATAGGAGATGACCTTGGAGGAGCAGCAGAAAGCAATACTCGCGCTAAAGACTGAGGAGAGAAAACTATTGCCTCTGCATTTCTTGCACATCTAGTAGACTATGTTGGATCTAAATAAAAACAAAATTCAGTGTACAAATGCTAAATGTAATGTTTGGATCATATTGGGGTGTACTGATTGGATCATATGTTCAGATCAGTACTAAACATGGTACTGTACTTTGCAAATGCTAGAGTGGTATTTCCTACTTGCGAAACAAAATTCAGTTTAGCATGTAATGTTTGGATCATAAGTTTACAAATGTTGATTCTGAACTTCTTATTGTCAAATGTCTAAAATTCTGAGATTTCTTGCATACTGCAATTGTCAGCGTGTGACAATATATTGTACCTATGATATAGTTGCTTTCTCATGCCTGTAGTTACCAAGGTTTACAATTTTTGGGTTACAAAAGAAGTCTAGTCTCCAACATGTAGCTGGTCTCTATATTCTTTTAGTCACCAAGCCTTGGCTGGTCACTAGATATCTCTAGCCACTAACCATGTACATGGTGGCTGTACATTTTTAGCAACCAAGTCGTCCATGGTCTCTAGATGTCATTAGTCACCAAGTCTCCCTTGGTCACTAGATACCATTAGTCACCAGATTTGGTTGGTAGCTATTGGTATGACATTTAGTGACCAGGGTTCTCAATGTTGGTCGCTTAATATCTATAGCGACTAGACTATAGCCACCACAAAGCGACCAAGTAGTGTTGGTACCAGTAGACCACTAGCGACCAATTTTGTACTTTTAGCAACCGATCACCTTGGTGGCTAAAACTCATATCTCTAGTAGTGTAACAAGCTAAGCACCTTTGCATTGGGGACTTTAGTTGTTTAGATTTTTAATGTGCTTAGCACCTCATCTTAGCACTAGTGCATTGGAGGAGGTCTAAGGCTCAATTCAAAAATCTCACCAACCAAGATAGATGATGAGTGGTGGAATATTTTTTGTAGTTTGCAAAAGCATCCAATTAATGCTCTTGTTTTCCTAAAAAAATATGTTTACGAATGCATTAATTGCAATGCATGCATGCATAAAGGGCATGCGTTGGTCAGTTTTCTCTTAATACTTGCATGCAATGATTTAATGCACCTTAACGTCTGAACATGTGATCGGGAACAACTAAATTGATCCTTATAAAATGGAAAAACTAAAATTTTGAGATAAGCCCTATAAACCGGAAAGGAGAGAGTAATTCAGAAATAACATATTCAAACCAACAAAGTACATGTATAAGTGCCTAGCTTGTGTTGAAAAGTTGAAAGGAACAACATGCATCATGCTGTCATCAAATTTATCTATCGGTATACTTGCTAGACTTCTTTTTCTTCCTTCTTTTCGACTCCGCGCCTTGCATCGTTGGTCGTCAAAAACAACGACAACGAGAAGTAGACCATGGATCATCTACAATTATGTGCAAGATCTACACCACTACAGTTGTTTGTCTCAAAAGAATAGCAGAGGTGGTATCTTTTCATCAAACTCGCTTTGGTGTTGATTTTTGGTGTAGGGGTCACTGCCTAGGTGACTTGGTCTTACTCATATACTATCACAGCTGAGTAGGATCTAGTGAAGTACTCAAATGAAAGAGAAAAGGGATGTTGCGCGATCTAGCATAAAAAACATGTGAAATTGGAGATGGAGAAGCTATATATACACCTCCGAGAAATCAAACGAGTCCTCCATCCACTCAACGCAGGTATAAACGCAAGATAAAAGAAAGGGGTTCACTGAAGAATTGATGGAGTTTCAGCTTAGCTAGGGTTCTTGCCCTTTCCGGAAAAAAACTAGGGCTCTTGGCGAAACGGTTTCTCAACATGCGTGACTTATATCACACATATTTGTGTTTTTTCATTTTATCATCAAATGATTACATATTTATATACAAAAAGACATTCCATATTTTTTATTATTTCGGATTTTGTTTTACACTTCATATTTTGTGGGAAAATAATAAATACACATTTTTCGTGTGCTACTGACACAGTAGCAAGATTTTGTAGCGGCGACTGTCTTTGACTTGCAGAGTTGTAAACTTGTAATATGTTCACCATTGGTAGTGACAACTATGTAAAAGAACCATAAATAGTTTTCCCGATCCCGCATCACGTCATACTCTTCAAGAGTGTTAAATCATACTAGAAAACATGTTATTCCTTTTTTATCAAAATTATAACAATTCCATTTTAAATGAATACCCGTGTTTATCAAGTGAATATTAATCCTCAAATAAATAGCAATAAAGAATATGTAGAAAAATACACAATGACATTTTTTGAAACTTTCATTGTCATATCCTTTTTTGGAAAATACAATCTAATTGTTTGATAAATCTGCAACACTGACTATTCTGGGTACCAAGTATGTAGGAATTTCTTGTCAATATCAATGAAAAGGTAATTGCATGGGAAAAATCAATGACGAATGGTATTTGTGCATCATAAATTAATCCAATTTTTTATTCTAAAAGAACGCCTATTCTAAGGTTTGAAATGAGAACGTGGAACCATGGGGTGTAGAATCATGATGATATGGTTCCTTCAAAAAAAGTGACACTAGGGCTACAAAAGTAATGTTGCACCTTCTTTTAGCAGATATATGTTGCAACTGAAAAAACAAAAACTTTTATGGATGCACATATTTTTTTTAAGCTCATACATGTATATCTTGAGCAAAAGTATATAGCTAACTGTCTATGCACAGAAGGAGTCAAAAGGAAGGAGAGCCAGAAGCAACACGGTAAGTGCAAACAATTTTGTAATGTGCATATGTTGTTTCAAAATTTGTAGGTGAGTACTTCAACTCTGCATTGGACGATTAAAAGGAAATATTAGTTTTAGATGTGCAACATACTATGTTTCAAGATTGTGGTGCCATATAATTGTTTTTTGGTCCTTCTCACATAAAAGAGCCATTTATCATACTCGTACACACTCTCACTCCATTTGTTATGTCATTTATCGACAAACTAGTGTGCCCCCTCCTTTGTCATGGTCTTAGGGTTATGATTTCTTAAAATGGATAATTAGAAAAAAGATGCAAAACATAATATACAAAACCTAATAGTATGTAGTGAGACTATGTGAACGAAAAAAAAATCACTTGTGAGAATAATCATGTCAATGTTATTGAATAGTGGCACTATTCGCCAATGTACACAAGTACCTTTACCTGAACCATGAACACCAAGACAACAAAGTGAATGTGCCTTTTTGTGTTTGGTGTGCATAGGTTGGATGTTTTTTCTTTACTTTGGAACATAGGCAATTTTAGTATCAAGCAAAACATAAGAAAAATCATAGCAATGATATTGGTTAAATTACAACACGACGTCTAAGGCTTGTTTGAACTAAGGAATTGGGATATAATGTTTCTGAAACAGAGGCAAGAGCTTTGCCTCATCTCATTAATTAAGAAGGGTAAGGCAATGTTTTAAAGGTCACAGAACCACACAGGTCCGAAACACGAGAATCACTCTTCCGGAATTAAGTTGCCCAAAATTCTAGCCCCGACGACAACTCAGGTCTTCACCTCATCCTTAATCGCCGCGGCCATGCTGGAAGGAAGGAAAGCTTTGGAACGGAACACCCTAGCGTTCCTCGCATTCCAAATCTCCCAGCATATGAGCATCTGTAGAGAGTTGTTGGCCTTCTTGGAGTTCCTTAGACCTATTTATCATATTGAATGAGAAGGTTGACACCACAAATATTATGTATATTCCCAGCATGCACCATAATTTTGTACTCCTCCGTTCATAAATCTTGTCGGGGTTTTACTTACTTACATGTTTTTTAAAGATCACTAAGCATATTCTTCCGAGTCATGCCTGCATTTTTTTTTCAAATTCAAATTCCTACAAAATTTCAGGAGAGCATTCGAAGAGTTTCTGGAACGATGGCATCATGCCTTCTAAAGAGAACCGAAAAAACAAATGTAAAAAAATGGTAAGCTCAGGCCTGATAAAGTGCACCCAAAGGAATCGAAGCGTGGCCCCGTCCTAAGCTGGATGACCTCGACCCGTAGAACAGTGCGCGCCAAGCGGCGAATAGAACACGAGCGAGGCGGACATACTACGGAACCCAGTCCCCACAAGTCAGTTACTTTTGTTGCTGCAACAGGAGGAGGTGCACGGTTGATTGTACCGTGGCCAGGTGCCCACGTGCCCGGCCTTTATAGGCGGGGAGTGCAAGACCTGTTCGTGCAAGGTGATCGTCTGCGCAGCACGGAAGACGGGCAACTCTGTGGCTGGCTGTTTGTGTAGACTTTCCTTTTTTTTCATGGTAAAACGTGTCTCATTCATACCATAAATATCAAAGTACAAATCGCGTAAAGATCGTCATGACAAAACTGAAAAGACAACAGAATGTATCTGAACATCGTGTAGAGTTGTCGTTTAGGCCCGGTTCGGATAGGCAACTTCGCAAAATTGAATATGTATTAAAATAGTATACATACTCTAGTATTTTACTGCACACAAATAAAACCATCTGATTTCCGGAAAAAAAGTCCAAATACAAACAAGGAAATCATCTCTTCACACCCTTTGGTAAGCTAGAACTAACATCCAAGAAAATTGTGACGTCCACCGTCTAGTTCTCCCGGGTCCTGGTCTACCGGCGTATGTGGGCAAATGGGCCTAATTCTGAGAAATGGAAACCGGACTTTCAAAGTCCCCTTTGCGGCGCGAAAAGAAAATATTTGGATATGTTTTTGTATGATCCATGTTTCGTTTATCTAATATAAAATTGATTGAATGTTGACGGGATGTTTTTGTATGAAAATCATACTAGCACAACAACCTCTACAATAATAGCTACTCTCTCCGCCCGAAAATACTTGTCATTGAAATGGATGTATCTAGATACATCTATTTTCATTCATTTTGATGACAAGTATTTTCGGACGGAGGGAGTGCTTTAGTATTTTGAGCATCAATACATGTAAGTATACGGACTGAACATGAAAGAATAATATCCTTGTCTTTGCCTTACAAAACTCTTTCATGTTATATATGTTTTAATTACTCATTATGCACATTGCAAGAGAAAATATTGAAAGTTGTGCATTGTAGGTTCTTGTGAAAGCAAACACCTATATTTTCAAAACAGATGGAATAATATGCACAGCTCACATGTATACATGTGCAAGACACGTCTCAACTATTGTATATGTACAACTAAATATCACAAAATTATCCCTTATAAATATCACAAAAATAGTTATCATGCAAAAGGACCAAGAGCTGGTGCAAATTGTTCTATCGACAACTGGAGTAGGAGAGAGCGTGAGAGCGCGGCTCCCCCACCAGATCCGCGCCGCTGGCCACTCCGGCCGCGGCGGCCACCTGCCGCAGCCGCCCCCACCCCCGGGGCTCCCGCTCCTCCCCATGCCTTCCCCCGCGTCCCCCCGAGATCCCGGGTCACCACCGGCCGGGCTTGAATGGCCCTCACCTGCGAGCCTGGATCTGTCCGCCGGGCCATCCGAGGTCGCTGCCACCCCCTACCCTCTGGCCGCGCTTGAGGCCGAATTGCCGCCGCAAATCCTGCAGCGTGGGGCGTCCCCCGTGGACGCCCCCCTCTCGGACCGGGAGTCCAAGCCCGCCGCCCCCAGTTCGAGCAGCAACGCCTTCGATCCATCATCGTCGCGCCTTCCCTCCTGCCAGATCTCGCCCCCAACGACATTGATGAGCCCTCCGACGACATTGAAGAGGGATGGGAGATGCACCTTTCCCGCAAAAGCAAGCAGGCCCTCAAAGCCTCGGCGGTCCGTGTGTCCCCCCGCCGCGGGTCTCCTCTCAGACCACGGTCCGGCCGCAGCTCTGTCCCGGGGCGCGAGGCCTTCCTGAGCAAATTTAAGGGGCTCTGCTTCCGCTGCATGAGCTCCAGACACCGCCGCGTCGATTGCCACGATCCCCTCCATTGTATCATCTGCAGAATACCATGCCACTACGGCAGAGAGTGCCCCCAAAACATTAGGAACCGGCGCGGCGACGGCTCGGTGCGCGACCGCCTGGGCTCGGGTGCCGTCCCGCGTCCTGTCCGCGAGCGCCTCGTCTTCCCAGACCGCTCTGCCACGCCTCCCATGGCCATCGGCGACGTCCCCGGGGCCGACCACAGGCGTTGGCCCCGTTCAAGCCACAAGGTGATTGCCTCCACGCCGTCCCTGGAGCAGCAAGTCTTCCTCCTACAGCAGCACGCGGGGGTGGTGACCGCCGTTAGCAAGGTCCACGCCGCCAGCCCATTCTCCATCGGTCGGGCCATCGAGAAGGAGTTTCAGATCCCTGCGCATCTCCTCCGCATCACCATCCATGACCCGGAGGACTTCTTCGTCCACTTCCACCTACCCGCCCACAAGGATCTGGTCGTGCGCCAGGGCACGATCATGTTGGACGGCGTCCAGTTCCTCCTGGAGCCTTGGCGCGAAGACACTCACGCGGTGCACGCCACCTGGATGTTGCACGTGCGCGTCGTCCTGGAGAAGCTGCCCATGCAGCTCTAGACCCTGGAGGGGGCGGCCGAAGCGCTCAGCGACCAGGTCATTATCGACCGGTTTGGCAGCCGCACCTTCGAGCGGGCCGACACGAAGACGTTTTCCGTCTGGGTGTGGGTGTGGGAGCTGCACCACATCCCCACCAGTCAGACGCTCTGGAAGCACGCGCGGGGTGCGGGCCGGGTGGAGGAGATGCACGGCTTCTCTCCGCCGATCCGGGCCGTCGCTCCGCCGCCGGCCCTGCTTCAATGGGACATCCTAGTGCACATCGACCGCATCGAGGATTGGGCCCCTCTGTCCCCGCGGTCCTCCCACTCCGGACAGAGCGGCCTCCCCCTCCTCGGATGACAATGACGATGACCGCCCGTACCCACGTCGCCCTCCTGCCGGCGGCTGGACCCACGGGATCGAGGACGGGCGCCCTGTGCAGGACCTGGGCGCTGGCGCGGTGCGCGCGATCCTGGCCCCGGGCGCTGGCGCGGGCTATGCCCGCCCCCAGGCGCCGGTGGTGTCCACGGGCTGCCGGGGCATGCCATCCGCGGGCTCCAGGCGCGGCCACGACAGCGAAGACGGCGATGGCCACAGGCGGTCCTGGAAGGACACCCTGCTGGGGCGGGGACGTGGAAAGGAGCCCGTTGCGGCAACCATGGACCCTCCCCCCGAGTTCCACCGCAGTTGCACGCCCACCTCCCACCACCATTAGGGGGCGCCCCGAGGACGCCGGAGCAGCTCTGATCACCAAGGCAAGCGCCACGGCAATGGCACCGGCAACGGCTACGTCCATGCTACGCAGCGCGGAAAGGGTGTGGGCGGCTCCAAGCGTCTTGAGCACGGTCAGTCTTCACGGACCGCTCCGCCCCCAGCAAACCCGCTCCTTGCTCCGCCCCGCCCCCTGCGTCCCCCCGCGGCGGCCGTGGAAGTGGACCCGGTGGCTGAGTTCTTCGAAGAAGCTGGCAAGGAGCTCTCGCCCCCACCACGCCCGGACCCCAGGGCCGTCGCGGTGGACGCGGCAGCGGCTAAGAAGGTGGACAAGCCCCTCTCCTTCTCTGAGCGCAAGGAGGGCAATGACGGCGACACGGACGACATCGACATGGGCCCTGCCCTCTCCCTCGTAAGGCACACCCCAGCGATGGCGGACACTCATTCCCTGCAGCTCGGCGCCGTGACTAGCCAAGTCTGCCACCTGCAGATCAGCGGGGAGGGTGACAAGGACGCGACCAAGCAACTTTTTTCCAAAACCCCGGCCCCGGTAATTGGTCGGGCACCTCCCCGCTCCAAGACCCCGCTCCGCCCTAGGTCTGCGGCGACCCGCCACAGCGCACGTCAAGCTAGCAACCCGTCCACGATCCCCGTCAGCCAGCGCGCCACCCTCCGCATCGTCCATGGCCTCGGCATCCTCGGTCCGAAGGAAGCTATGACCGCGAAGGAAGCCGAGGCCCTCATCAAGCGCTTCAACGAGCCGCTGTCCGACACCGACATCCACACCATCGCTAGGCTTACCAACCTCGACCCGGCTGCGCTGCGGGTGGCGGCCGACATGCAAGGCCCTGACGGAGAGGCCCCGGAGGCCATGCTTCCCCATGTTAGTGCGTTCATGTTGTAGTTCGCTCCGGCGACGCCCAGCGTTTGGCTGGGTTGAGCTAGGTCTAGTTTGTTGATGTCCTTGTAGTAGGCGTAGAGGCGCTGCCGTCTGCCGGCGGATATTGGGGCCTATTGGTGGCCGTCGGCAACCCCCGGATCGCGAGGAGGTGTACCCGTCTTTTCTTAATGATATTCGTAGTCGTCGGAGCAGCTTCATAGTGTTTAATGATTGACACAAATTGCCCCATCATGAGTTGGAACATCCGTGTCTTAAACACGCCGGCACGACGCGCAGTTGTCTGCGAAACAGCAGAAGCTCATAGGCTAGCCATCCTTTGCCTCCAGGAGACCAAAATTGAGACCTGGAATCGCCCCCTTGTCAAGGACGTCGGCGGTACAAGACTAACCGATTGCGTTGTGCTCCCCGCCTCCGGTACCAAGGGAGGGGCTGCAATCTTCTGGGACAGCTCTGCTGTAGATGTACAGTTGCATGCCATCGGCCTTTTCTCCATCACTGCTCGCGTCACCCTGAGGTCAACAACAACAACGTTTTGGCTGACCATAGTGTACGGCCCCGTCGACGATGGCAGAAAGGACGAGTTCCTGTCAGAAATAGCTAGGACGGTGCCGCCACCAAATGACACATGGCTCATCAATGGCGATTTCAACCTCATATACAAGGCTAGTGACAAGAACAATAGCAACATCAACCGTAGAATGATGGGAAAATTCCGCGTGGCGATCGACGCCGCAGGACTCCGGGAGATTAGATGCAAAAATCGCCGCTTCACATGGAGTAATGAGCGCGATGATCCGACTCTTGTCAGCATCGACAAGTTCTTTTGCAGCAACGCCTGGGACACCATCTTCCCAACCTTCCTCCTGCATGCCGCTTCAACGTCCTGCTCCGACCACTGCCCCCTTCTGCTCGCCGCAACAACTGCACCACACCGACCGACTCGTTTCCGGTTTGAATCCTTCTGGCCGCGCTTCCCCCGTTTCCACGAAATGGTGCAACATGCGTGGGATCGCCCCGTTGCCTCTAGTTGTGCATAGAAGCGCATCCGTGTAAAACTAGATAGGGTGGCAAATGATCTCAAAATATGGGCAAAGGGTTTTTTCAGCAACACTCGCCTCTAGCTGCAGATCGCAAATGAAGTTGTCCTCCGTCTTGACACCGCCCAAGAACATAGACAACTTTCTGCCGGCGAGCTCGCTCTCCGGAAGAAGCTCAAGCTCCGCGTCCTAGGGCTGGTGGCAATCGAGAGAGCCAGAAAGCGCCAGGTCTCGCGCATCACTTGGCTGCGGACTGGTGAAGTCCAATCGGCCTTTTTCAGACCAAAATCAACGCTAGGCGATAGAAAAACTTCATCCACGCCATCCACACACCAGTCTCCATTGTCACGTCACACAGCGACAATGCCAGCGCCATCTACGACCACTTCAACTCCTCACTTGGAGCGGCGCCAGCCAGAGACACCACCATTGCCTGGAACTCACTCAATCTTCCATCGCTGCCGGCTGTAAGTTTAGATAATCCATTCTCGGAGGAGGAGGTCTGGCAGGGATTTGTGCTTCTCCGCAGGAAAAAGCGCCTGGACCAGATGGCTTCAACGGAACATTCTTCCGAACATGCTAGATGATCATTAAGCTAGACGTCATGGCAGTCTTCCACCAGTTCTATCACCTTGCCGGTCGGGATGTGGCCGCCATCAACCGAGCAATGGTCGTTCTCCTCCCCAAGAAGGACGGAGCGGCCGCGATCACGAACTACTGTCCGATTAGTCTGATCCATTCAATAGCGAAGCTAATATCCAAGGTCCTCTCCATGAGGCTGGCGAAGGTGATCCACACTATCGTTTCTCCGGCACAAACGACATTCCTCAAAACCAAATGCATCCATGATAGTTACCTCTATGTGCAAAACACCATTCGCCACCTCCATCGACGCAAAACGCCAGCACTGCTCATGAAGCTCGACATCGAAAAGGCGTTCGACACGGTCTCGTAGGACTACCTGCTAGAGTTGCTACAGCAGCTAGGGTTTAGCGCGCGCTGGCGAGATTGGGTGGCCCTCCTCCTCTCCTCGGTGTCCTCGGCGGTTTCTTTAAACGGGGTGCCGGGCCGCCACTTTTCTCACCGTCGCGGCCTTCGCCAGGGCGACCCGCTCTCACCGTTTCTCTTCATCCTTGCCATAGACCCTCTGCACCACCTGTTGGCAAAAGCGGTCGAGCTACAATTCCTACAACAGATACCTGGCCGCGAGTTGAAGCTCAGGGTGAGTCTCTACGCCGACGACGTGGTTGTCTTCATAAACCCAATCCGTCAGGAGGTCGACGCTCTCCTGGGCATCCTACACCAATTCGGACGCGCTACAGGGTTAAGCATCAACATAGAAAAATCCACGGCATCGCTGGTCAGCTACAACGACCTAGACCTCGTACATGTGCTGCACAATTTCGACGGCTCAATCGCCCCTTTTCCGATCAAATACCTGGGTCTGCCACTCATCACCGGCCGACTTCGGCTAGTGCACCTACAGTTCATCATTGATAGGATCAAGGCTCGGCTGGCAGGCTGGAAGAGAAACCTAATCCACATCGCGAGGCGGCGCGTGCTGATCCGCTACGTTCTCAGCGCCATGCCCACCTTTGCACTCACAGTACTGAAGGTGCCAAAAAAGATCCTCAAGGAAATTGACAAATGTCGCCACCACTTCCTTTGGAAGCAAGACGAGGAAATCTCCGGCGCAAGTTGCAAAGTTAGCTGGGTAGTAGTCTGCACTCCAACGGAAAAAGGAGGCCTCGGAGTTCCTGACCTCTCGCGGTTTGGACGTGCCCTTCGCCTGCACTGGCCCTGGCTCGCATGGCGCCACCCTGAGTGCCCATGGGTGGGCTCGCCCCTGGCTTGCAACGATGACGACCTCTCCTTCTTCACGGCGGCCACCTTGGTCTGCATTGGCGACGACACGACGGCGTCCTTCTGGCACTCTCATTGGATGAGACCGGGAACGCTCGCCCAGCAATTCCCATGGTTGGTTCTGCATGCCCGGAGAAAGAACAAGACAATGAAGGAGGCCCTGGCGGATGACACCTGGATCAAGGACCTAGCTCATGGCCGTACTGAACATCTGATCCACGACGTCCTAATCTTGCATAGACGGCTCCATGGCGTAGCTGGCGAACTGCAGGCGGGCACCTCCGACTCCATTAGATGGATCCTCGAGCGGACGGGCGAATACTTGGCAGCATCAGCTTATCGGGTGCAATTCTAGGGCATGCCGACCTCGATTTTCGGCAAGATCATATGGAGTGCTTGGCCCCCGGGAAGATCAAGATGTTTGTTTGGCTCATGCTGCAAAACAGGCTGTGGTGCAACGACATACTTCAACGCCGCGGCTGGAAGAACGAATACTTCTGCAAGTTGTGCACTCGAAACCTTGAATCCTCGAAGCATCTGTTCTGGGAGTGCCCAATGGCCAGGGTGTCTGGGAAACGATAAGCTCATGGACGGGCTGCGCCTCGCTAGCTCTAGCTGCGAGCTGGCGTGACCTCCAGCATTCCTCCATTGCGCTGGCCGCCCTGGACAGGGCCACAGCAAGATGGCGAAAAGGCACCAACATGCTGCTATTGCTGGTTTGCTGGGAGATATGGCAGGAACGGAACAACGCCACCTTCAGGAAAAGCACCCCAAGGGCCTCCAACATCACTAGAAGGATCACAGACTGCATCGAGCTTTGGCGAGCCGCAGGTGCATCCTGCATTGAGAGCCCCTTCGGGGAACCACCATGAGATATAAACCCTAGATTTTTATTGCTTGAGGATTGCCGATCTGTGGCAAGCCCTCTGATCCCCTGGATCCCCTCTCCACCTTTTTTCCCACTGCTTCCTGCTTATCAATGAAATGCCAGCGGAAAGCTGTATCTTTCAAAAAAAGACAACTGGAGTAACCATTGTGAACCATTATTCTTTGAAGAAGTTACCAGTTATTATCAATCATATAGCATGATTGAGATAATATTTTCCGCACATGGAGTCAACATGTTTTCACCAATCTTACTGAATAGAAAGTAAAAATGTGGCCAATGGTTCCCGATTCTGTTTTGACCACAACTCACATGTACAGATGGTTCCATCGCTCACATGTCCAAATGGTTCCATTGCTCACATGTCCGAACGGTTCCAACACTTAGAAAATGAAGTCGAATTGGCAGTAAAGCATTTCGGAGAACGGTTTCAACATAGACAGTAAGTGGCTAACCTCGCTTATCTTTACTGCAAGCGCCATCATATGTGTTAGAAAGGTCACCGCCTGATCAAGGTTCTTCATCTCCCACCAGAAATTGACGAACCTCTAGTTTAGCTTCTCCATTTCCCTGTTGGTGACTACATTTTTTGCTCCTTCGGTCGGCACCACGGTTTCATTCAGGTTCATATTTGCTCACTGTCGTGTGTCATCAAATTGTAGGATCGAAAGTAGGTTTAGAGGGGGTGATTAGACTACTTGACTAAATAAAAATCTAGCATTTTCCCAATTTCATGTCTTGGCAGATTTTAGCAACTTAGCACAAGTCAAGCAATCAACCTACACATGCAATTCTAAAAGTGTAGCGGCGAAAAGTAAAACATTGCATATGAAGCTAAAGGGAAAGGTTTGGAGAAGGTAAACGCAATGTAGACACAGAGATTTTTGTCGGGTTCCGATAGGTGGTGCTATCGTACGTCCACATTGATGCAGACTTCAACCCACAAAGGGTAATGGTTGCGCGAGTCCACGGAGGGCTCCAACCAGGAAGGGTCCATGAAGAAGCAACCTTGTCTATCTCACCATGGCCATCGCCCATGAAGGACCTGCCTCACTCGGGTGGATCTTCATGAAGTAGGCGATCTTCTTGCTCTGACAAACTCCTTGGTTAAACTCCACAATCTTGTCGGAAGCTCCCAAGTGACACCTAACCAATCTAGGAGACACCACTCTCCAAAAGATAATAGATGGTGTGTTAATGACGAACTCCTTGCTCTTGTGCTTCAAATGATAGTCTCCCCAATAGTCAACTCTCTCTCACACAGATTTGGCTATGGTGAAAAGATGATTTGAGTAGAAAACAACTTGTGGAAGGCTAGAGATCAAGATTCTTATGGTTGGATTGGAATGTCTTGGTCTCAACACATGAGTAGGTGATTCTCGCTCGGAAAATGAGTAGTGGAAGTGTAGGCACGTTCTGATGGATCTCTCTCAAATGGAGAAGGGGGTGGATGTTGGGGAACGTAGCATGCAATTTCAAAAAAAAATCCTACGATCACGCAAGATCTATCTAGGAGATGCATAGCAACGAGAGGGGGAGAGTGTGTCCATGTACCCTTGTAGAATGAAAGCGGAAGCGTTAGGTTAACGCGGTTGATGTAGTAGAATGTCTTCACGATCCAACCGATCCAAGTACCGAACGTAAGGCACCTCCATGTTTAGCACACGTTCAACTCGATGACGTCCCTCAAACTCTTGATCCAGTAGAGGGTCGAGGGAGAGTTCCGTTAGCACGAAGGCTTGGTGACGGTGATGGCAATGTGATCCACGCAGGGCTTCGCATAAGCACTACGACGCTATGACCGGAGGAGTAAACTATGGAGGGGGGCACCACACATGGCTAAGAGAACAACTATTGTGCCTTTGGGGTGCCCTCGCCCCCGTATATAAAGGAGAGGGGGAAGAGGTGGCCGGCCTAGGAGGGGCGCGCCAAGGGGGGAGTCCTACTAGGACTCCATTCCTAGTAGGATTCGCCCCCTTCCTTCCAACGAAGAGGGGGAAAGGGGAAAGAGGGGAGAGAGAGAGAAGGAAAGGGGGGGGGGGTGCCCCCCACCCCTTGTCCAATTCGGATTGGGCTTGGGGGGGGGGGCACCTCCTGTGGCTGCCTCCTCCTCTCCACTATGGTCCATTAGGCCCATTAACTTTCCTGGGGGGTTCTGGTAACCTCCTGGTACTCCGAAAAATCCTCGAACCTCTTCGGAACCATTTCAGTGTCCGTATATAACCTTCCAATATATGAATCTTTACCTCTCGGCCATTTCGAGACTCCTTGTCATGTCCGTGATCTCATCCGGGATTCCGAACAAACTTCGGTCACCAAAACACATAACTCATAATACAAATCGTCATCGAATGTTAAGCGCGCGAACCCTACGGGTTAGAGAACTATATACACATGACCGAGACACATCTCCGGTCAATAACCAATAGTGGAACATGGATGCTCATATTGGTTCCTACATATTCTACGAAGATCTTTATCGGTCAAACCGCATAACAACATACGTCATTCCCTTTGTCATCGGTATGTTACTTGCCCGAGATTCGATCATTGGTATCATCATACCTAGTTCAATCTCATTACCGGCAAGTCTCTTTACTCCGTAATGCATCATCATCCCGCAACTAACTCATTAGTTACATTGCTTCCAAGGCTTATAGTGATGTGCATTACCGAGAGGGCCTAGAGATACCTCTCTGATACTCGGAGCAACAAATTCTAATCTTGATCTATGCTAACTCAACAAACACCTTCGGAGACACCTGTAGAGCATCTTTATAATCACCATCTATGTTGTGACGTTTGATAGCACACAAGTGAAGGAAATATGCCCTAGAGGCAATAATAAAGTTATTATTTATTTCCTTATATCATGATAAATGTTTATTATTCATGCTAGAATTGTATTAACCGTAAACTTAGTGCATGTGTGAATACATAGACAAACAGAGTGTCACTAGTCTGCCTCTACTTGACTAGCTCATTGAATCAATGATGGTTACATTTCCTAACCATAGACATGAGTTGTCATTTGATTAACGTGATCACATCATTAGAGAATGATGTGATTGACTTGACCCATCCGTTAGCTTAGCACGATGATCATTTATTTTGTTTCTATTTCTTTCTCCATAACTTATACATGTTCCTATGACTATGAGATCATGCAACTCCCGAATACCAGAGGAACACTTTGTGTGCTACCAAACGTCACAACGTCACTGGGTGATTATAAAGGTGCTCTACAGGTGTCTCCAATGGTGTTTGTTGAGTTGGCATAGATCGAGATTAGGATTTGTCACTCCGAGCATCAGAGAGGTATCTCTGGGCCCTCTCGGTAATGCACATCACTATAAGCCTTGCAAGCATTGTGACTAATAAGTTAGTTGCGGGATGATGTATTACAGAACGAGTAAAGAGACTTGCCGGTAACGAGATTGAACTAGGTATTAAGATACCAACGATCGAATCTCGGGCAAGTAACATACCGATGACAAAGGGAATAACGTATATCGTTATGCGGTTTGACTGATAAAGATCTTCGTAGAATATGTAGGAACCAATATGAGCATCCAGGTTCCGCTATTGGTTATTGACCGGAGACGTGTCTCGGTCATGTCTACATAGTTCTCGAACCCGTAGGGTCCACACGCTTAACGTTCGGTGACGATCGTATTATGAGTTTATGTGTTTTGATGAACTAAAGGTAGTCCGGAGTCCCGGATATGATGACAGACATGACGAGGAGTTTCGAAATGGTTGAGACATAAAGATCGATATATTGGATGACTATATTTGGACATCAGAATGGTTCCGGGTGAGATCGGGCATTTACCGATGTCTCGCGTGGGTATATACATATTGCTTGCCGTCACTAGTTGATTCTTGATTCGGCGGTATTGTTGGATGAAGCGGCCCAGACCGACATTACGCGTACACTTACGCGAGACTGGTTCTACCGCCGTGCTTCGCACACAGGTGGCTGGTGGGTGTCAGTTTCTCCAACTTTAGTTGAATCGGATTTGATGAACAGGGTTCTTTCTGAAGATCAAAAAGAAATCACTATACCGTGTTGTGGTTTTTGATGCGTAGGTAAGAACGGTTCTTGCTCAGCCTGTAGCAGCCACGCAAAACTTGCAACAACAGAGTAGATGACGTCTAACTTGTTTTTGCAGGGCATGTTGTGATGTGATATGGTCAAGACATGATGCTAAATTTTATTATATGAGATGATCCTGTTTTGTAACACAGTTACCGGCAACTGGCAGGAGCCATATGGTTGTCGCTTTATTGTATAAAATACAATCGCCATGTAATTGCTTTAATTTATCACTAAGCGGTAGCGATAGTCGTAGAAGAAATAGTTGGCGAGACGACAACGATGCTTTGATGGAGATCAAGGTGTCAAGCCGGCGACGATGGTGATCATAATGGTGCATTGGAGATGGAGATCAAAGGCACAAGATGATGATGGCCATATCATATCACTTATATTGATTGCATGTGATGTTTATCCTTTGTGCATCTTATTTTGCTTAGTTCAAGGGTAGCATTATAAGATGATCTCTCACTAAATTTCAAGGTATAAGTGTTCTCCCTGAGTATGCACTGTTGCAACAATTCATCGTGCCGAGACACCATGTGATGGTCGGGTGTGATAAGCTCTACGTTCACATACAACGGGTGCAAGCCAGTTTTGCACACGCGGAATACTCGGGTTAAACTTCACGAGTCTAGCATATGCAGATATGGCCTCGGAACACTAAGATCGAAAGGTCGAGCGTTGCTACCTCTTGAGCACTGCGTTGGTTTTCCCTTGAAGAGGAAAGGGTGATGCAGTATAGCAGTGTAAGTATTTCCCTCAGTTTTGGAGAACCAAGGTATCAATCCAGTAGGAGACCACACACAAGTCACCTCGTACCTACACAAACAAATAAGAACCTCGCAACCAACGCGATAAAGGGGTTATCAATCCCTTCACGGCCACTTGCAAGAGTGAGATTTGATAGAGATGATAATAATAAGATAAATATTTTTGGTATTTTTATGATATAGATTGAAAGTAAAGATTGCAAAATAAAGTAGATTGGAAACTTGTATGATGGAGAATAGACCCGGGGGCCATAGGTTACACTAGTGGCTTCTCTCAAGAAAGCATAAGTATTACGGTGGGTGAAAAAATTACTGTCGAGCAATTGATAGAAAAGCGAATAATTATGATAATATCTAGGCATGATCATGTAGATATGCATCACGTCCGAGACAAGTAGACTGAAACGATTATGCATCTACTACTATTACTCCACACATCGACCGCTATCCAGCATGCATCTAGAGTATTAAGTTCATAAGAACATAGTAATGCCTTAAGCAAGATGACATGATGTAGAGGGATAAACTCATGCAATATGATGTAAACCCCATCTTTTTATCCTCAATGGAAACAATACAATACGTGTTGGTTCCCTTTCTGTCACTTGGATCGAGCACCGCAAGATTGAACCCAAAGCTAAGCACTTCTCCCATTGCAAGAAAGATCAATCTAGTAGTCCAAACCAAACTGATAATTCGAAGAGACTTGCAAAGATAAACCAATCATACATAAAAGAATTCAGAGAAGATTCAAATATTGTTCTTAGATCAACTTGATCATAAACCCACAATTCATCGGATCTCGACAAACACACCGCAAAAGAATATTACATCAAATAGATCTCCAAGAGAATCGAGGAGAACTTTGTATTGAGATCCAAAGAGAGAGAAGAAGCCACCTAGCTACTAGCTATGGACCCAAAGGTCTGAAGTAAACTACTCACACATCATCGGAGGGGGCATGGAGTTGATGTAGAGGCCCTCCGTGACCAATGCCCCCTCCGGCGGAGCTCCAGAAATGGCCCCAAGATGGGATCTCTTGGATATAGAAGGTTGCGGTGGTGGAAATATGGTTTCGTGGTGCTCCTGGATGTTTGCAGGGTATATGGATATATATAGGAGGAAGAAGTAGGTCGGTGGAGCAACGAGGGGCCCACAAGGGTGGAGGGCGTGCCCAGGGGGTGGGCGCGCCCCCTGCCTCGTGGCCTCCTCGATTGCTTCTTGACGTCCACTCCAAGTCTCCTGGATCACGTTTGTTCCAAAAATAACGCTCCCGAAGGTTTCATCCCGTTTGGACTCCGTTTGATATTCCTTTTCGGTGAAACTCTAAAATAGGCAAAAAACAGCAATTTGGGTTATGCCTCCGGTTATTAGGTTAGTCCCAAAAATAGTATAAAAGTGTAAAAATAAGCCCATTAACATCCAAAATAGATAATATAATATCATGGAGCAATAAAAAATTATAGATACGTTGGAGACGTATCAAGCATCCCCAAGCTTAATTCGTGCTCGTCCTCGAGTAGGTAAATGATAAAAACAGAATTTTTGATGAGGAATGCTTCCTAATATATTTCTCAATGTAATTTTTCTTTATTGTGGCATGAATGTTCAGATCCGAAAGATTCAAGATAAAAGTTTAATATTGACATAGAAATAATAATACTTCAATCATACTAACTAAGCAATCATGTCTTCTCAAAATAACATGGCCAAAGAAAGTTATCCCTACAAAATCATATAGTCTGTCTATGCTCTATCTTCATCACACAAAGTATTAAATCATGCACAACCCCGATGACAAGCCAAGAATTGTTTCATACTTTTGATGTTCTCAAAAAATTTCAATCTTCACGCAATATATGAGCGTGAGCCATGGATATAGCACTATGGTGGAAATAGAATGGTGGTTGTGGAGAAGACAAAAAAGGAGAAGATAGTCTCACATCAACTAGGCGTATCAACGGGCTATGGAGATGCCCATTAATAGATATCAATGTGAGTGAGTAGGGATTGCCATGCAACGGATGCACTAGAGCTATAAGTGTATGAAAGCTCAACAAAAGAAACTAAGTGGGTGTGCATCCAACTTGCTTGCTCATGAAGACCTCGGGCAATTTGAGGAAGCCCATCATTGGAATATACAAGCCAAGTTCTATAATGTAAAATTCCCACTAGTTTATGAAAGTGACAACATAGGAGACTCTCTATCATGAAGATCATGGTTCTACTTTGAAGCACAAGTGTGGAAAAAGGATAGTAACATTGTCCTTCTCTCTTTTTCTCTCATTTTTTATTTGGGCCTTCTTTCCTTTTTTTTGGCCTCTTTTTTTCGTCCGGAGTCTCATCCCGACTTGTGGGAAAATCATAGTCTCCAGCATCCTTTCCTCACTGGGACAATGCTCTAATAATGATGATCATCACACTTTTTTTCTTACAACTCAAGAATTACAACTCAATACTTAGAACAAAATATGACTCTATGTGAATGTCTCTGGCGGTGTACTGGGATATGCAATGAATCAAGAGTGACATGTATGAAAAAAATTATGAATGGTGGCTTTGCCACAAATACGATGTCAACTACATGATCATGCATGACAATATGACAATGATGAAGCGTGTCATAACAAACGAAACGGTGGAAAGTTGCATGGCAATATATCTCGGAATGGCTATGGAAATGCCATAATAAGTAGGTATGTGATGACCCACAAGTATAGGGGATCTATCGTAGCCTTTTCAATAAGTAATAGTGTCGAACCCAACAAGGAGCAGAAGGAAATGATAAGCAGTTTTCAGCAAGGTATTCTCTACAAGCACTGAAATTATCGGTAACAGATAGTTTTGTGATAAGGTAATTGGTAACGAGTAGCAAGTAATAAAAGTAAATAAGGTGCAGCAAGATGGACCAATCCTAGGACAAGCATGGGCAAACTCTTATATGAAGGAAAGCGCTCCCGAGGACACATGGGAATTATCGTCAAGCTAGTTTTCATCACATTCATATGATTCGCGTTCGGTACTTTGATAATTTGATATGCGGGTAGACCGGTGCTTGGGTACTGTCCTTACTTGGACAAGCATCCCACTTATGATTAACTCCTATTGCAAGCATCTGCAACTACAACAAAAGTATTAAGGTAAACCTAACCATAGCATGAAACATATGGATCCAAATCAGCCCCTTACGAAGCAACGCATAAACTAGGATTTAAGCTTATGTCACTCTAGCAACCCATCATCTACTTATTACTTCCCAATGCCTCCCTCTAGGCCCAAACAATGGTGAAGTGTCATGTAGTCGACGTTCACATGACACCACTAGAGGGATGACAACATACATCTCATCAAAATATCGAACGAATACCAAATTCACATGACTACTAATAGCAAGACTTCTCCCATGTCCTCAGGAACAAACGTAACTACTCACAAAGCATATTCATGTTCATAATCAGAGGGGTATTAATATGCATAATGGATCTGAACATATGATCTTCCACCAAGTAAACCAACTAGCATCAACTACAAGGAGTAATCAACACTACTAGCAACTCACAGGTACCAATCTGAGGTTTGGATACAAATATTGGATACAAGAGATGAACAAGGGTTTGAGATGAGATGGTGCTGGTGAAGATGCTGATGGAGATTGACCCCTTCCCGATGAGAGGATCATTGGTGATAACGATGGTGATGATTTCCCCCTCCCGGAGGGAAGTTTCCCTGGCAGAACAGCTCCGCCAGAGCCCTAGATTGGTTCCGCCAAGGTTCCGCCTCGTGGCGGTGGAGTCTCGTCCCGAAAGCTTGCTTATGATTTTTTCTCAATGAAAGACTCCATATAGCAGAAGATGGGCATCGGAGGGCCACCAGGGGGCCCACGAGGCAGGGGGCGCGCCCAGGGGGGTAGGGTGCGCCCCCACCCTCGTGGCCCGGGTGTGGCCCCCCTCTGGAACTTCTTGCGCTCAGTATTTTTATATATTCTAGAAATAGCTTCCGTGAAGTTTCAGGACTTTTGGAGCTATGCAGAATAGGTCTCTAATATTTGCTCCTTTTCCAGCCCAGAATCCCGGCTGCCGGCATTCTCCCTCTTCATGTAAACCTTGTAAAATAAGAGAGAATAGGCACAAGTATTGTGACATAATGTGTAATAACAACCCATAATGCAATAAATATCGATATAAAAGCATGATGCAAAATTGAAGTATCAACTCCCCCAAGCTTAGACCTCGCTTGTCCTCAAGCGAAAGCCGAAATCGAAAAATATGTCCACATGTTTAGAGATAGAGGTGTCGATAAAAATAAAATACGGACATGAGGGCATCATAGAACAACAACATATATATATATATATATATATATATATATATATATTGTCATATGATCTCTTATACTAAAGTAACAATTCAGTCACAATTTCAAGTATGAATCATAAACTTCATTGAGAAGCAACAAACTCTAATCTCAGTCATTGAGGCAATTGCAATTTATCATAACATAGGAAAGAGTCAATATAAGAGCTTTCCAGCAAGTCCACATACTCAACCATATTTTAGTCTTTCACAATTGCTAACACTCACGCAATATTTATGGGTATGAAGTTTTAATCAGACACAGAGAAAGATAGGGGCTTATAGTATTTCCTCCCAATGTTTTACCTCAAGGGTAATGTCAACAATAATAGTGCATGCAGACTCACATCCAATTAGCTATATGTATCTGGATCTTTCCAACACATTGTGCTTGCCAAAGGATAAAATGTAAAAAGGAAAGGTGAAGATCACCATGACCCTTATGTGAGGTAGAAGATAAAAGTGAAAGATAGGCCCTTCACAGAGGGAAGCAGAGGTTGTCATGCGCTTTTATGGTTGGATGCACAAAATCTTAATGCAAAAGAACATCACTTTATATTGCCACTTGTGATATGGACCTTTATTATGCAGTCCGTCACTTTTATTTCTTCCATATCACAAGATCGTATAAAGCTTATTTTCTCCGCACCAATAAGTCATACATATTTAGAGAGCAATTTTTATTGCTTGCACCAATGACAACTTACTTGAAGGATCGTACTCAATCCATAGGTAGGTATGGTGGACTCTCAAGGCAAAAACGGGTTTAGGGATATTTGGAAGAACAATTAGTATCTCTACTTGGTGCAAAGAAATTGGCTAGCATGAGAGGGAAAGGCAAGCTCAACATGTTGGATGATCCATGGCAATATAATTTATCGCAGGCGAAAGAAAACATAACCCATTGCGTTGTCTTCCTTATCCAACATCAACTCTTTAGCATATCATACTTTAATGAGTGCTCACAATCATAAAAGATGTCCAAGATAGTATGTTTATATGTGAACCTCTCTTTCTTTATTACTTCTTATTAATTGCAATGATGACCAAAACTATGTTTGTCAACTGTCAACAACTTTTATTCATCATACTCTTATATGTGAAGTCATTACTCTCCATAAGATCCATATGATCTCATTGTTTCTTTTTATTCTTTCTCTTTTTATTTTATTCTCTCAAGATCATAGCAAAATAATCAAGCCCTTGACTCAACACTAATCTTTATTATATATAGCTCGGGACTCGATTACATAGAGGGATCATAAAGCAAAACTCACAACTAGATCATAGTAAAACTTTATTCGACTAAATCAAGATATTATCAAAAGGATCAAACTAAGAAAAACGGTAAAGATAAAAGTGATGGTGATACGATACTGGGGCACTCCCCCAAGCTTGGCAGTTTCCAAGGGGAGTTCCCATATCAGATACTCAGTTCTTCTTTGTTGGTGAAGAAGGTGGAGTTGTTGATGATGTAGGCTTGTCGTCCCTCTTCCAAGGCATAGGCTCACCATCATAGAAGGATGATCGAGTCTCCTGAATCCTCAAATCTGCAGCCAAACTCATCCTCTTGAATCTATATTCATACTCACAGTTTTGGTTTTGCAGGTCATAGATCTGGGCTTGGAGGTGCTCGATTTTCTCATGAAGCTTGAAGATGGCCTCCCCAATGTCCTTGACGTCCAGCTTGTGGTTGTTGGTGAACTCCGTGATCATAATGTGATTGGAGTCCAGTCCATGCTACACCATCTCCTGACACTTGAAAACTTGTTGCTCCAATGCCTCGAGCCTTGCCTCCGTGCTTCCGGTCCTCCTTTGTCCCTCAGCATCATGGATGTGCAACAACCCCTCACGCATCTCAATGGTTTGAGGGTGTTGCAGCACCTCCGCGAGGTAGGGGTTGATGACCTTCTCGAAGAACTTGTCCTTGGGGGCACTTGAAGACGACATGACGACCTAGATCTGTGAGAAAAATAGCTCAAAACAAAGACAAGAGATATTTGCGTGGTATGGTGGTCAAAACCTTCGGGAGATTATATAATGAATTTTTACCGACCAAAAGAAGTATCGTGCAAGAAAACGGAGTCCGGAGAGCACATGAGGTGCCCATGAGGCAGGGGGCACGCCCAGGGGGTAGGGCGCGCCCTCCACCCTCATGGAAGCGTCGTGTCCCTTCCGGTCTGCTTCTTATTTTCCTATTTTCTAAATATTCCAAAACGGAGAAAATTGCCATTAGAACTATTTTGGAGTCGGTTTACTTACCGTACCACGTACCTATTCCTTTTCAGAGTCTGAAACGTTCTAGAAAGTGTCCCTTATGTATTCATACGGGGTTACGGTTTCAATAATGTTACTTTCAACATTTATAGGATTACCTGAGATATAATGTTTAATCTTTGACCGCTCACCACCTTCGGATTTGTGCCTTCGAAGTTGTTGATTTTTATGGCACCGTAATGATAGACCTCCTCGATAACGTAAGGACCTTCCCATTTAGAGAGAAGTTTACCTGCAAAAAATCTTAAACGAGAGTTGTATAGAAATACATAATCACCTACATTGAACTCACGCTTTTCTATCCTTTTATCATGCCATCTTTTAACTTTTTCTTTAAACAGTTTGGCATTCTCATAGGCCTGGGTTCTCCATTCATCAAGTGAGCTAATGTCAAACAACCTCTTCTCACCAGCAAGTTTGAAATCATAATTGAGCTCTTTAATGGCCCAATATGCCTTATGTTCTAATTCGAGAGGTAAGTGACATGCTTTACCATAAACCATTTTATTCAGAGACATACCCATAGGATTTTTATATGTAGTTCTATAAGCCCATAATGCATCATCAAGTTTCTTGGACCAATTCTTTCTAGATTTGTTAACAGTCTTTTGCAAAATTAATTTGAGCTCTCTCTTACTCAATTCTACTTGACCACTAGATTGTGGGTGATAAGGAGATGCAATTCTATGATCAACATCATACTTAGCAAGCATTCTACGAAAGGCGCCATGAATAAAGTGTGAACCACCATCAGTCATTAAGTATATAGGGACTCCAAACCTCGGGAAAATAACTTCTTTAAGCATCTTAATAGAGGTTTATGATCAGCACTACTAGTTTGAATAGCTTCTACCCACTTAGTAACGTAATCAACATCAACTAAAATATGTGTATACCCACTAGAGGAAGGAAAAGGTCCCATATAATCAAAGCCCCAAACATCAAATGGTTCAATAACAAGTGAATAATTCATAGGCATTTCTTGATGTTTACTAATATTACCAATTCTTTGACATTCATCACAAGACAAAACAAACTTACGGGCATCCTTGAAGAGAGTAGGCCAATAAAAACCAGATTGCAATACCTTGTGTGCAGTTCTATCTCCAGCATGGTGTCCTCCATAGGCTTCAGAGTGACACTTGCATAGGATCTGTTCCTATTCATGCTCAGGTACACAATGTCTAATAATACCATACACTCCTTCTTTATAAAGATGTGGGTCATCCCAAAAGTAATGTCTCAAATCATAGAAGAACTTTTTCTTTTGCTGGTATGTGAAACTAGGTGGTATAAATTTAGCAACAGTATAATTAGAATAATCAGCATACCATGGAGCAGTTCGAGAAGCATTTATGACATTTAATTGTTCATCAGGAAAGCTATCATCAATAGGTAGTGGGTCATCAAGAACATTTTCTAACCTAGACAAGTTGTCTGCAACGGGGTTCTCAGCTCCCTTTCTATCAATAATATGCAAATCAAATTCTTGTAGCAAGAGAACCCATCTAATAAGTCTAGGTTTAGCATCTTTCTTTTCCATAAGGTATTTAATGGCAGCATGATCAGTGTGAACAGTTACTTTAGAATCAACAATATTAGGTCTAAACTTATCACAAGCAAAAACAACTACTAAAAATTCTTTTTTAGTAGTAGCATAATTTCTCTAGGCATTGTCTAGAGTTTTACTAGCATATTGAATAACATTTAATTTCTTATCAACTCTTAGCAAGGAGTAATCAACACTACTAGCAACCCACAGGTACCAATCTGAGGTTTGGATACAAAGATTGGATACAAGAGATGAACTAGGGTTTGAGATGAGATGGTGTTGGTGAAGATGTTGATGAAGATTGACCCCCTCCCGATGAGAGGATCGTTGGTGATGACGATGGTGATGATTTCCCCCTCCCGGAGGGAAGTTTCCCCGACAGAACAGCTCCGCCAGAGCCCTAGATTGGTTCCGCCAAGGTTCCGCCTCATGGCGGCGGAGTCTCGTCCCGAAAGCTTGCTTATGATTTTTTTCTCAATGAAAGACTCCATATAGCAGAAGATGGGCATCGAAGGGCCACCAGGGGGCCCATGAGGTAGGGGGCGCGCCCAGGGGGTATGGCGCGCCCCCACCCTCATGGCCAGGGTGTAGCCCCCCTCTGGAACTCCTTGCGCTTGGTATTTTATATATATTCTGGAAATAGCTTCCGTGAAGTTTCAGGACTTTTGGAGCTGTGCAGAATAGGTCTCTAATATTTGCTCCTTTTCCAGCCCAGAATCCCGGCTGCCGGCATTCTCCCTCTTCATGTAAACCTTGTAAAACAAGAGATAATAGGCATAAGTATTGTAACATAATGTGTAATAACAGCCCATAATGCAATAAATATCGATATAAAAGCATGATGCAAAATGGACATATCAGTATGGTGGCTGTTTTAAGGAAGGTATATGGTGGGTTTATGGTATCAGCGAAAGTTGCGTGGTATTAGAGAGGCTAGCAAATGTGGAAGGGTGAGGGTGCGTATAATCCATGGACTCAATATTTGTCATAAAGAACTCACATACTTATTGCAAAAATCTATTAGTTATCGAAACAAAGTACTACACGCATGCTCCTAGGGGGATAGATTGGTAGGAAAAGACCATCGCTCGTCCCCGACCGCCACTCATAGGGAAGGCAATAAATAAATAAATCATGCTCCGACTTCATCACATAACGGTTCACCATACGTGCATGCTACGAGAATCACAAACTTCAACACAAGTATTTCTCAAATTCACAACTAGTCAACTAGAATGACTCTAATATCACCATCTCCATATCTCAAAACAATTATCAAGTATCAAACTTTTCTTAGTATTCAATGCACCTATATGAAATTTTTTATTATGCCTAAAAGCAAATTGCCATGTTGTTCTAAAGGACTCTCAAAATAATATAAGTGAAGCATGAGAGATCAATTATTTCTATAAAATAAAACCACCACCGTGCTCTAAAAGATATAAGTAAAGCACTAGAGAAAAAACTATATAGCTCAAAAGATATAAGTGAAGCACATAGAGTATTCTAATAAATTCTAATTCATGTGTGTCTCTCTCAAAAGGTGTGTACAGCAAGGATGATTGTGGTAAACTGAAAAACAAAGACTCAAATCATACAAGACGCTCTAAGCAAAACACATATCATGTGGCGAATAAAAATATAGCTCCAAGTAAAGTTACCGATGAACGAAGACAAAAGAGGGGATGCCTTCCGGGGCATCACCAAGCTTAGGCTTTTTGGTGTCCTTGTATTTTACCTTGGGGTGCCATGGGCATCCCCAATCTTAGGCGCTTGCCACTCCTTGTTCCATAATCCATCAAATCTTTACCCAAAACTTGAAAACTTCACAACACAAAACTTAACAGAAAAATCTCATGAGCTCCGTTAGCGAAAGAAAACAAAACACCACTTCAAGGTATTGTAATGAACTCATTCTTTATTTATATTGGTGTTAAACGTACTGTGTTCCAACTTCTCGATGGTCTATAAACTCTATTACTAGCCATAGATTCATCAAAATAAGCAAACAACACACGAAAAATAGAATCTGTCAAAAACAGAACAGTCTGTAGTAATCTGTAACTAACGCAAACTTCTTGAACCCCAAAAATTCTAAAATAAATTTCTGGACGTGAGGAAGTTATCTATTAATTATCTGCAAAAAGAATTAACTAAATAGCACTCTTCAATAAAAAATTGCAGCAATTCTCATGAGCGCTAAAGTTTCTGTTTTTTACAGCAAGATCAAAAAGACTTTCCCCAAATCTTCCTAACGGTTCTACTCTGCACAAACACTAATTAAACACAAAAAACACAACCAAAAGAGAGGCTAGATAAATTATTTATTGAATAACAGCAAGGAAAAATATTGGGTTGTCTCCCAACAAGCGCTTTTCTTTAAAGCCTTTTTAGCTAGGCATTAAAGACAAGAATTGAAGCACAAAGAGAGCATCATAAAACACGTGACAAACACATCTAAGTCTAACATACTTCCTATGCATAGGCATTTTATAGGCAAACAAATTATCAAGGCAAGCAAAAACTAGCATATGCAAGGAAGCGGAAAGAAACAATAGCAATCTCAACATAACGAGAGGTAATTTAGTAACATGAAAATTTCTACCACTATATTTTCCTCTCTCATAATAATTACATGTAGGATCATAATCAAATTAAATAATATAGCTATCACATAAAATATTCTATACATGATCCACATGCATGCAAAGTTGACACTCTTCCAAAATAGTGGGATTAACCTTAACTAAAGTCATGACCTCTCCAAACCCACTTTTATCAAAAACTTCATAAGATTGGACATTCTAGAAATATGTGGGATCTAAAGTTGACACTCTTCCAAACCTACTTTCAATATTATTTCAAACACTATTATCAATATCATATCCATCATGGGGCTTAAATAAATTTTCAAGATCAAAAGAAGAATCACCGCAATCATGATCATTGCAACAAGTAGAGGACATAGCAAAACTAGCATCCCCAAGCTGTGGGTTTTGCATATTATTAGCACAATTGACATTAAGAGAATTTACAATAACATCATTGCAATCATGCTTTTTGTCGGTGTCAAAACCGGCGGATCTCGGGTAAGGGGTGCCGAACTGTGCGTCTAAGGCGGATGGTAACAGGAGGCAGGGGACACAATGTTTACCCAGGTTCGGGCCCTCTTGATGGAGGTAATACCCTACGTCCTGCTTGATTGTTCTTGATGATATGAGTATTACGAGAGTTGATCTACCACGAGATCAGAGAGGCTAAACCCTAAAAGCTAGCCTATGGTATGATTGTCTCTTGTCCTATGGACTAAAACCCTCCGGTTTATATAGGCACCGGAGGGGGCTAGGGTTACACAAGGTCAGTTACAAAGGAGGAGATATACATATCCGTATTGCCTAGCTTGCCTTCCACGCCAAGTAGAGTCCCATCCGGACACGGGACAAAGTCTTCAATCTCGTATCTTCATAGTCCAACAGTCCGGCCAAAGGATATAGTCCGGCTGTCCGGAGACCCCCTAGTCTAGGACTCCATCAGTAGCCCCTGAACCAGGCTTCAATGACGATGAGTCCGGCGCGCAATATTGTCTTCGGCATTGCAAGGCGGGTTCCTCCTCCGAATACACCATGGAAGAGTTTGAATATGAGGATAGTGTCCGACCCTGCAAAATAAGTTCCACATACCACCGTAGAGAGAATAATATTTCCACAAGTCTAATCTGCTGACATGTTTTGACAGCATGACATCACGCCACGACCCGGTCATTATTTGAACCGTTTTTTTTAACCAGCCCCGCACATAACGCGAGGCGGTTTCCTCGACACGTCTTGTCAAAGCAGAGATCGTGTTCCCCTTATCATGGGATTCTCATCAATACAGACGTGGGTAACCCAACCATGCCTGTTGGTATGACTCCTAGATCTTAGGTAAGTCTCAAACGGCCATGAGGAGGACGCCTGATATTCACCCTCTTTATAAAGGGGACAAGGCGTTTTCTTTTTTCCCTCCCGCGTTCAATCGAACCCTTCCCCCGCCTCGAGTTCTAACACCCAAAGCTCAGGTCAGGTGCTTCGGACCTTTAACTATGTCTGGATCCAACCTTCAAGGTCGGTGGATGCCTTCCTCCGTCATAGAGGAGGACATCAAGAAGTTGAGAGAGGACAGATATCTGATCGCCGAAATTTTGCACAGGCTGCCTGCCCGAGGGCAGGTCGTCCCTACTCCCGAACCCAACGAGAGCGTTGTGTTCATCTCCCACTTCCTCCGAGGACTAGGCCTCGCTTTGGATCCCTTTGTTAGGGGTCTTATGTTCTATTACGGGCTGGATTTTCATGATCTGGCCCCGGATTCCCTTCTTCACATCACGTCATTTATTGTCGTATGTGAGGCCTTCCTCCGCATTACCCCTCACTTCGGCCTGTGGCTCAAGACCTTCGATATGAAGCCGTAGATGATCGAGGGGCAGCACACAGCATGCGGAGGTGCTTTGATAAGCCAAATCGCTGACGCTCCATGGCCAGAGGGTTCCTTCCAAGAGGTGTCCAGATTGTGGCAGCGGGAGTGGTTCTACATCACAGCTCCCCGAAGTGCCAAGTGGGTAGCTGCCCCTACCTTTCGCTTGGGCCCCCCACCACAATTGATGTCATGGATCAGTAGGGGGCTGAGCTGGGGTCCAGCCAAGGACGTGCCAATGCTGCAGAGCCGTATCCAAGATCTCTTCGAGGGAGATATCAGTCTGGTTATGGTAATGCAAGTTATGCTGGTTCGTCGAGTCCAACCTTGCAAACGCCGGCCCCTCCGCATGTGGGAATTCAACCCGGAAGGACCGCGTACTATTCAACATTTCCTCGGCATGACGCACGAGGAGATGTACAAATCGTTCTCCGGACCCCCAAATAGAGTGTCCGGACACCACCAAGGACGTGGGCATGAGCTGCAACCGCCCCACTGCCCAAGTAAGTAATCTCGTGGACGAACACACTGTCCTTTTATTTATCATGACATCATTCTGAAGAATCGCTCTTTGACCAGGACTAGATAACAAAGGCGAAGATGATCCGGTGTTCGGCCCCCCTTCCTGAGGGCTTGGACAATCCGGTGCTAGAAAAGATGCTTGAGCCAGCACCTTATCTGGTGCCCTCAAAGGAAGATGAAGGGGAAAAAAGAGGGCAAAAGCGGGCCTCCTTTGCTATTTATTCCAACCGAGGGAATGAGCGCCTCCGCAAGGGAGGATAACCAAGGGAAAGAATCTAACATTCTCTCTCCCCGAGGAAGGAAAAGGACTGCCTCTGAAGATCCGGAAACTAAGGTTTCCAAACGGGAGAAGAAATCTCCGGCAGAGGGTCCTGCCTCGGAGGGTATTATTGCCGCACAATGTCCGCGCGGGGATCAGCCCTCTACCGAGCTGTAAGTAATCGAAAAGTACTTAATAGTGCAAACATCCTACCTTACTTCTGAAGACAATAACTAATGCTTATAAATTGTAGTCCGGAACGCAACCCTTCTCAACAGAGCTCATCTTCGGGGGATCTTCTTCCAGAGATGATGGAGAGCGAAACGCCTGCCCCGGACACCCCGGCTCAAGAAGCGGGCGACCTTGAAGTGTCGTCGCGAAGGGTATCTCCAGATCCACTACGGCCAGAGGATAACCCTTTTGCTGCCCGGAGTCCCCAGTATCCGGCTCCTAAGGAGAGCGACAACAAGGGTCCGTACAGTGTGCGGTCGGATGCGCTGAAGGATCTTCTGGGGCAAGTTGTCATCTCGGAAGCGCATCCTACACTAATGGGTATGGTAATTGAAAGGATTTCATCCGCTGAAAGCGGTTTGCATGAAGCCTTTATGAGTCTGCTGAAAGGCTTTGAGGTACATGAACTAGTGTATATTTTTAACAGTACCGCATACGTTAGGTATGCCCTATGCAGATAGTAGCCCCTGAGACTCTGGTTGTCGCTGAAAACGGCGGCAAACAGAGGATCATAGTCCCAGGTAACAACCAGACCGCCTTTATGTGCAGGTGGCTGAAGCTCCGGTGGCTAGCCGGACTGATGGGTTTGCCGAGCTAAAGCGGCAACTAGATGCGGCAGATGCCAACATCGTGCTTGTCAACAAGCGGCTTGACGAGGCACAGGGGTGAGTGATTTTTCTGGTGGTCGTCACATAATAAGAGTAGCATGATGCCAGTATCTTTAATGTGTTGTGACTGCAGATGGAGCTGCCACCGTGGAGACCCTTCGGGCGGAGCTTGCCCGAGCCAAGGAGCAAGCAAGGAGTAGCAATGCGGCCACTTTAAAGGCGGCCGAAGAATTAAGGGCCGAACAGGCCGCGCATTGCGAGAGCAAGGAAAAAAAGCCAAGATGGCTATAGAGTTAAAAGATGCCGCTGACCGTTACCAGCTTCTTGAAGAAGAGAACCGGGCGAAGGCGACGGACCTGTAGAAGGCCCGGGTGGCTGCCAAGGAAGCCCGCTCCAAAATTAGAGCGATGAAGGAGGAGCTGAACCAAGCTGCAGATATCGTGTCTGGGAAGCCCTTCTTGTTGCGGACTAAGTTCGAAGATCCGAAGTATGCTCCTCTGGACCGGCTATGGTGTTCTGCGGACGCGTACATGGATTTAGCTGCAAGTGCTGCTGATGCGGCCGAGTAATTCAAGGATCAGAAAGGTCCCAAAGTGGAAAAGCTGTTCTGGTCACAGTTCCATGCTCCAGTCCGTCTGCTACTGTTGAATGAGCGATTGGCCGAGTGGGCCGAGCTCCATAGGTTGTCCGGACTTGCCATGGGGTCCGTTGTGGATCACCTGTGGTCGGGAGGGCCAAGGCCAAATAGCTACTTTAGCTTAGTGCAACAATTCCTTGGTGCTGTGCCACGCATCGATGCTGTAAAGAGATCGGCGTTCATAGAGGGTGCGTGGATGGCCTTTGCCCGTTTCAAGACATACTAGGTGGAGATGGAGGCCACCACTGTTGCGACACAGGGTTCGGCCGTAGGCCGAGTGGCTGCCGAGCACTACTTTGAAGAAGTTCTTGAAGGCGCTCGTTCGATAGAGGCTCAGTGCTCGAAGAATGTTATGTTCAAGTGACATGTATTCCCATTGTAAAAACAATGTTTTATTGAATTGTCAAGGCTGTATTTATACTTTTGCCTGAAAGTACTATGGTGCCTCCTGTGCGGCCGTTTATGTATATATGTGTATAACCTGAAAGTTTGCAGTCGTCGGCTTCCGCCCCCACGCATATAATGCAGGGGTGTTCGCAAAAGATGCATATTCACACTTGATCCAATGTCTTGGTCTGTTGAGGTGATAGCGTAGCGAACTAGGCAATCGGACTATATTGCTTTAACACTTTCACTTAGCCATAGGAGTTTGACAGTGGGGCTACTATGTAACCCCTTGTACTTCTGCGCTCGTCCGAATACAGGGCGCATATGTACGTGACTGGGAAATGGCCCTTCATTAGTGCGGAGGAATCCCGAAAATTCCGATGAGTCATCGAGTGGTTGACCAATCTCTCGCTATATCATGACAGTCAGTTTTCGGCTTTCTCTACTGAGGTGCTCATCCGGATGAACCAGGGCATAATCACAGTAGTTCTCCTAGTGCTACCTTAGCCGATATAACGGAACGTAAGGTACCAAAACATGGGAGTCGGGCAAACCCAACATTTGACCAAAGACATGATTCGGAGCTGATGCATATATGTCCAAACTCGCGACGCCGAACACTCCCTAAGGTGTTCGGTCTTTATAACATATACCAGGCTAAACAATGCCCTTAATAAGAAACCCCATGTGTCCAGGTACATGCAAAATCCTGGCGTGGCCACATGCCAATAACGCCAGCATCCTTCTTGGTTATGTGGAGTATCCGGAGGATGTGAGCAACAAGAGATAGTAAAAAAGGTTTATGCAGGGTCTTAGTCTAAAAAGAAACCTTTGGGCGGGTCCCTGCTGCACGTCTACGGCTGTGTCTCCGTTGTGCCGTGTCCTGGATGGGTGCAGCACGATTGTCATCTGCAAAAGGAAAGAACTTAGGTGAAGGTTGCCGTGCCAAAAAAGAGAAGAGTTGGTTATTATCAATGAACTATCGAAATTCAAGAGAAAGCAAGTTGAGCCGGGATGGCCTTGATTACACGCGGGAAGCCCCTGGTGTCATTTTATGAGGGTTTGAAAACCAATCTCATGTATATATGATGGAACGCTGGATTCGTCTAACCGTGTCCGTGGTCTTGATGACGTGCCATTTTTCTGGTTGGTGAGGCCGTCTTAGTTTGCGGCTGCTAGAGCCGCCGCATCCTCTTCCATACGTAAAAAACGTTCGGTATTTCCGCTAACTGTGATGATGCCACATGGACCGGGCATCTTGAGCTTGAGAAAAGCATAATGCGGTACTGTGTTAAAACGAGCGAAAGCTGCCCTTCCGAGTAGTGCTTGATAATCACTTCGGAATGGAGCGATGTGAAAAGTTAACATTTCACTTCGGAAGTTATCGGGAGAACCGAATACCACCTCTAGTGGTAGAGAGGCCGTACAGCGGGCCTCTTGGCCTGGTATTACTCCCTTGAAGGTAGTATTGCTGTAGCTTATTTGTGTCGGGTCTATCCCCATTTTGCGGACTGTGTCCTGATATATCAGATTTAGGTCACTGCCGCCATCCATGAGGACCCGTGTGAAATGGTACCCATTTACTATTGGGTCTAGCACCAAGGCCGTCAGTCCTTCGCGTCGGATATTTGTAACGTGATCCCGACGATCAAAAGTGATCGGGCATGCCAACCAGTGGTTGAACCTAGGGGTGACGGGCTCTATGGCGCGTGTGCATCGGAGTGCATGATTGCTGCTCCTCTTTGTCACATGGATTACGTTTACTGTTTTAACCTCTGTGGGAACTTTTCTGTCCTCCGGTGTTTTGCTGGCGAGGTTCATCCTCATCTTCGCTTGGTGTCTCTTCCCCTTTGTATTCGGCGTTTAGCTTACCGGCCTGCTTGAAGACCCAACATTCTCTGTGGGTATGATTTGCAGGTTTGTCTTGGGTGCCGTGAATCTGACAGAGTTTGTCAAGAATTTTGTTTAGGCCAGATTGTCCTTCTCTGCTGCCTTTGAAAGGCTTTTTCCGCTGACCTGGTCGGGAGCCCCTGAATCCGGCGTTTACCGTCGTGTTATCTGGGCTACCTTCTTTATTTCGACGCCTGTTTTTGTTGTGTCATGGTTTACCATTGCCATCCCTGACTTCGGATGTGCTTGGGTCGCTGGTGCTGCGACGGGCCAACCAGCTGTCCTCGCCCGCACAGAAGCGGGTCATGAGGCTTGTCAGGGCTGCCATTGTTCTCGGTTTTTCTTAACCAAGGTGTCTGGCGAGCCATTCGTCTCGGATGTTGTGTTTAAAAGCTGCTAAGGCTTTGGTGTCCGGACAGTCGACAATTTGGTTCTTCTTGGTGAGGAACCTATTCCAAAGCTTTCAGACGGACTCTCCGGACTGTTGGATTAGATGACTTAAATCGTCTACATCCGGAGGTCGGGCATAAGTCCGTTGAAAATTGGCCTGGAAAGCGTCCTCGAGCTCCTCCCAACTTCCAATTGAGTTTTCGGGGAGGCTTTTCAGCCAGTGCCTAGCTGGCCCTTTAAGCTTGAGGGGCAAGTATTTAATGGCATGGATATCGTCTCCACAAGCCATATGAATATGGAGGATGAAGTCCTCTATCCAGACTCCAGGGTCTGTGGTTCCGTCGTACGCCTCTATGTTCACCGGTTTGAATCCCTCTGAGAATTCGTGATCCAGCACCTCATCAGTGAAACATAAGGGGTGTGCGGCACTCCTGTATTGGGATGCGCCATGGTGTTCGGACGGTTGTAGTATTCGGCGTTGGTTGTGTACCGTAGCGCGCTTCCTAGATCCATAGATAGATCTGGTCACGCCGGATTTTTGACGCAAGTTCTCACGTGAATCGTGTGTTGACTTATGCTTGTTAGCCGCTCTACCGCGTTCATAGGGTGGTGGATCCGGCCGGTTGGCCGTATCACCTTTCGGCTGTATGGGCTCTAAGGCCTCATCGTCGAATTCCGGTAATAGTTTGCGCTTTGGATAGCTATTTTGATGGTAACTTCCACCATACTTCGTTACTTTGTTCCACTTGCTGTTGAGTGTATCTTGTGCGACCTTGAGCCTTTTCTTCTGTTTCTTCAGGCTCCTCGTTGTGGCAATAAGCCTTCTGTGGAGGTTTTCTTGCTCCAAGTGCGTTTCTGGGATGATGTGTGCATCTTCGTCCAGACTGTTTTCTTCCCTAGACGGGGATTGATGAGGCTTATCTTTGGCGTCATCGTGTTCGGACGTCGGATCCGTACTTGTGTGCAGTTTGCATCTTGATCGTGTTCTGCCACCGGGGTGGTGCAGTTGTCGTTTCTTCCAGAGTCACGTGGACTATTATTATCGTTGTTTTTGCTATGGCGGGACTTAGAGCGGCGCCATTGACGTCGGCGCTTGGGTTGCTTGGAGGGTGCATCCTCCGCTGTCTCTTCGCCATTGCCCTCTCTGTGTGCATCCACCATGTATATGTCATGTGATGAAGTAGCGGTCCAGCGTCCTGTGGGCAGTGGTTCTGGTTTGTCTCCTGCATCATCGTCCATACCGTTGATGTCTTCGGAGTCGAAGTCGAGCATGTCGATTAAGTCGTCGACAGTGGCTACTAAGTGGGTGGTGGGTGGGCAGCGAATTTCTTCGTCGTCCGCATCCCATTCTAGCCGGACATAGTTCGGCCAAGATTCTCCTGACAGGGAGAGAGACATTAATGAATTTAGCACATCTCCGAAAGGTGAGTGCTGAAAGATATCCACGGAGGTGAACTCCATTGTCGGTGACCCGTCGGGTTCAACGGGCACGGATGTAGGCGGCTCGGAGTCCGTGGCCGGGGATAAATCCAGTGGTTCGATGACACGGCTCTCATAAGGGGTGAAGTCAGTATCTGGTTCTATCGCCACTAAGAGTGCAGCCTCCATGGCGGGGTCCATCCCTTCGCTTTCGAATGGCGTGATTTGCTCCGGGTAAAAGGCCGGAGTAGCTGCGGATGCGATCTCCCGAACACTGTCCGACGGTAGAGTTACGTCTTGCTCGTCGCGACTGTGCGGCGCGTCCGGCATGGGCTCGAATCTATCAAGATCAAGTCTCCATGGATGTCGGCCGTGTAGTTCTGACCTGATGGCCAGGGGCGTAGCTTTCGATCTGCTCCAGATGGCCAAGCAAATTTTCCCGCAGTGCGAAGCCGCCGAATATGAAGATCTGTTCGGGAAGGAAAGCCTCACCCTGGACCGCATCGCTAGCGATGATCGAAGGAGCCATCAAGCCTTATGATGACGACACAGAGGAACTCTCAATGAAAGCACCAATGTCAGTGTCAAAACCGGCGGATCTCGGGTAGGGGGTCCCAAACTGTGCGTCTAAGGTGGATGGTAACAGGAGGCAGGGGACACGATGTTTACCCAGGTTCGGGCCCTCTTGATGGAGGTAATACCCTACGTCCTGCTTGATTGTTCTTGATGATATGAGTATTCCAAGAGTTGATCTACCACGAGATCAGAGAGGCTAAAGCCTAAAAGCTAGCCTATGGTATGATTGTCTCTTGTCCTACGGACTAAAACCCTCCGGTTTATATAGGCACTGGAGGGGGCTATGGTTACACAAGGTCGGTTACAAAGGAGCAGATATACATATCCGTATTGCCTAGATTGCCTTCCACGCCAAGTAGAGTCCCATTCGGACACGGGACGAAGTCTTCAATCTCATATCTTCATAGTCCAACAGTCCGGCCAAAGGATATAGTCCGGCTATCCGGAGACCCCCTAGTCCAGGACTCCCTCACTTTTCATCAAAGGAAATATCAAGTATGGGTGCAATAGCAACGATCTCATGTTTAACATAAGGAACTATAGCAAACTCATCTTCATAAATATCTGTATCATGGCCAGAAGAATAGCAAGCAACATGTTCATCAAGGGATATTTCAATTCAATCATCGGAATCATAATTATCTTTAGATTCATGCGTATCATTATTTTCTTTCGAAGCAACGGTCATTCTTTCAATAAATTCTTTGACATAGACATTATGAGCATAGTTTTCATAGCAATATTTAAGTATGTCAAAATTTTCAGATTTGTAGAGAGTAACATCATACTTTTCAATCAAAGAAGCAACTTCATAAGCACCCTTAAAAGCAACAAATTCTTCAATTTGTTCGATGTTGTAGTAACTATAAACACCCTTTGCATAAGAAGATAAGATTTCATTATCATTAAACTCACATAGGTAGGGGAGGTGTTCTTTAGGGTTCTTAGAGCAACAAGTAAGATCACAAATTTCACAAAGATTCCAAGCATAACAAAGCAATCTGTTTATTTGATCCCATAAGAGTATCCCTTTTTCGGATAAACAGTGATGCACAAATGAGCATGCTCATCTAAAGATTTCCCATCAACTAGGCTAGTTGGGGTTTCAGCACGAGCGCATAAGGACCGAAGATGATCCAAGTAGAACACTTTAAGTGGACCCATATCAATAGATTTTTAGCAAGCAAAGATGCAAGCAAATAGAAGGCACATGGAAGCACAAAGAAAGATACATACGGGAAGAAGGTGGATGGAAAAAGAGGGCAAATAAAATAGCATGAGTGAAGTGGGGGAGAGGAAAACGAGAGGCAAATGGCAAATAATGTAATGCGAGGGATAAGAGTTTATGATGGGTACTTGGTATGTCTTGACTTGGCGTAGATCTCCCCGGCAACGACGCCAGAAATCCTTCTTGCTACCTCTTGAGCACTGTGTTGGTTTTCCCTTGAAGAGGAAAGGGTGATGTAGTAAAGCAGCGTAAGTATTTCCCTCAATTTTTGAGAACCAAGGTATCAATCCAGTAGGAGACCACGCGTGAGTCACCTCGTACCTACACAAATAAATAAGAACCTCGCAACCAACGCGATAAAGGGGTTGTCAATCCCTTCATGGCCACTTTCAAGAGTGAGATCTGATAGAGATGATAATAATAAGATAAATATTTTTGGTATTTTTATGATATAGATTGAAAGTAAAGATTGCAAAATAAAGTAGATTGCAAACTTGTATGATGGAGAATAGACCCGGGGCCATAGGTTTCACTAGTGGCTTCTCTCAAGAAAGCATAAGTATTACGGTGGGTGAACAAATTACTGTCGAGCAATTGATAGAAAAGCGAATAATTATGAGAATATCTAGGCATGATCATGTATATAGGCATCACGTCCGAGACAAGTAGACCGAAACGATTATGCATCTACTACTATTACTCCACACATCGGCCGCTATCCAGCATGCATCTAGAGTATTAAGTTCATAAGAACAGAGTAACGCCTTAAGCAAGATGACATGATGTAGAGGGATGAACTCATGCAATATGATGTAAACCCCATCTTTTTATCCTCGATGGCAACAATACAATACGTGTCGGTTCCCTTTCTGTCCCTAGGATCGAGCACCACAAGATTGAACCCAAAGCTAAGCACTTCTCCCATTGCAAGAAAGATCAATCTAGTAGGCCAAACCAAACTGATAATTCGAAGAGACTTGCAAAGATAAACCAATCATACATAAAAGAATTCAGAGAAGATTCAAATATTGTTATTATATAAACTTGATCATAAACCCACAATTCATCGGATCTCGACAAACACACCGCAAAAGAAGATTACATCAAATAGATCTCCAAGAGAATCGATGAGAACTTTGTATTGAGATCCAAAGAGAGAAGAAGACATCTAGCTACTAGCTATGGACCCAAAGGTCTGAAGTAAACTACTCACACATCATCGGAGGGGCCATGGAGTTGATGTAGAGGCCCTCCGTGATCAATGCCCCCTCCGGCGGAGCTGCGGAAAAGGCTCCAAGATGGGATCTCTTGGGTACAGAAGGTTGCGGCGGTGGAAATATGGTTTTGTGGTGCTCCAGGATGTTTGCGGGGTATATGGACATATATAGGAGGAAGAAGTAGGTCGGTGGAGCAACGAGGGGCCCGCGAGGGTGGAGGGCACGCCCCCTGCCTCGTGGCCTCCTCGATTGCTTCTTGACGTCCACTCCAAGTCTTCTGGATCACGTTTGTTCCAAAAATAACGCTCCCGAAGGTTTCATTCCGTTTGGACTCTGTTTGATATTCCTTTTTGGCGAAACTCTAAAATAGGCAAAAAACATCAATTTGGGTTGGGCCTCCGGTTAATAGGTTAGTCCCAAAAATAGTATAAAAGTGTAAAAATAAGCCCATTAACATACAAAATAGATAATATAATAGCATGTAGCAATCAAAAATTATAGATACGTTGGAGATGAATCAGGCGTGAATCATATAGTAGATATGATCAACATAGTGATGTTCACCATTGAAAACTACTCCATCTCACGTGATGATCGGACATGGTTTAGTTGATATGGATCATGTGGTCACTTAGATGATTAGAGGGATGTCTATCTAAGTGGGAGTGCTAAAATAATATGATTAATTGAACTTAAATTTATCATGAACTTAGTCCTGATAGTATTTGCATATCTATGTTGTAGATCAATTGCTCACGTATAGCTTCCCTGTTTTATTTTTGATATGTTCCTATAGAAAAATAAGTTGAAAGATGATAGTAGCACTGATGTGGACTAGGTCCGTGATATGAGGATTATCCTCATTGATGCACAGAAGAATTATGTCCTTGATGCACCGCTAGGTGACGAACCTATTGCAGGAGAAGATGCAGACATTATGAACGTTTGGCAAAGCTCGGTATGATGACTACTTGATAGTTTAGTGCACCATGCTTTACGGCTCAGAACCGGGACTTCAAAAATGTTTTGAATTCCATGGAACATATAAGATGTTCCAAGAGTTGAAACTAGTATTCCAGACTCATGCTCGTGTCGAGAGGTATGAGACCTCTGACAGTACTTTGCCTACAAGATGGAGGAGAATAGCTCAACCAATGAGCATGTGCTCAGATTGTCTGATTACTACAACTGCTTGAATCAAGTGGGAGTTAATCTTCCAGATAAAATAGTGATTGACAGAGTTCTCTAGTCACTATCACCAAGTTACTGGAACTTCGTGATGAACTATAATATCCAAGGGATGACGAAAGTAATTCCCAAGCTCTTCGCGATGCTAAAATCAATGAAGGTAGAAATCAAGAAAAACGTCAAGTGTTGATGGTCAACAAGACCACCCGTTTCAAGAAAAAGGGTAAAGGGAAGAAGGGGAACTTCAAGAAGAACAGCAAGCCAGTTGCTGCTCAAGTGAAGAAACCCAAGTCTGGACCTAAGCCTGAGACTGAGTGCTTCTACTACAAAGGAACTGGTCACTGGAAGCGGAACTACCCCAAGTATTTGGTGGAGAAGAAGGATGGCAAAGTGAAAGGTATATTTGATATACATGTTATTGATGTGTACCTTACTAATGCTCGTAGTAGTGCCTGGGTATTTGATAATGGTTCAGTTGCTAACATTTGCAACTCGAAACAGGGGCTACAGATTAAGCGAAGATTGGCTAAGGACGAGCTGACGATGCGCGTGGGAAATGGTTCCAAAGTCGATGTGAGTCGGCATGCTACCTCTACATCTACCTTCGGGATTAGTTTTAGACCTAAATAATTGTTATTTGGTGCCAGCATTGGGCATGAAAATTATATCTAGATCTTGTTTGATGTGAGACAGTTATTCATTTAAATCAGAGGATAATGGTTGTTCTATTTATACGAGTAATATCTTTTATGGTTATGCACCCTTGATGAGTGGTCTATTTTTACTAAATCTTGATAGTAGCGATACACATGTTCATAGTATTGAAGCCAAAAGATGCAGAGTTGATAATGATAGTGCAACTTATTTGCGGCACTGCCATTTAGGTCATATTGGGGTAAAGCGCATGAAGAAACTCCATTCTGATGGACTTCTGGAATCACTTGACTATGAATCACTTGGCACTTGTGAACCATGCCTCATGGGTAAGTTGACTAAAACTCCGTTCTTCGGAACAATGGAGCGAGCAACAGAGTTATTGGAAATCATACATACTGATGTATGTGGTCCAATGAACATTGAAACTCGTGGCGGATATCGTTATTTTCTCACCTTCACAGATGGTTTGAGCAGATATGGGTATATCTACTTAATGAAACATAAGTCTGAAACATTTGAAAAGTTCAAAGAATTTTAGAGTGAAGTGGAAAATCATCGTAACAAGAAAACAAGTTTCTACGATCTGACCGTGGAGGTGAATATTTCAGTTATGAGTTTGGACTTCATTTGAAACAATGCGGAATAGTTTCGCAACTCACGCCACCTGGAACACCACAATGTAATGGTGTGTCCGAACGTTGTAATCGCACTTTATTAGATATGGTGCGATCTATGATGTCTCTCACTGATTTACCGCTATCGTTTTGGGGTTATGCTTTAGAGACGGCTGCATTCACGTTAAATAGGGCACCATCTAAATCCGTTGAGACAACACCTTATGAACTATGGTTTGGCAAGAAGCCCAAGTTGTCGTTTCTTAAAGTTTGGGGCTGCGATGCTTATGTGAAAAAGCTTCAACCTGATAAGCTCGAACCCAAATCGGAGAAATGTGTCTTCATAGGATACCCAAAGGAGACTGTTGGGTACACCTTCTATCATAGATCCGAAGGCAAGATATTTGTTGCTAAGAAGGATCCTTTCTAGAGAAGGAGTTTCTCTCGAAAGAAGTGAGTGGGAGGAAAGTAGAACTTGACGAGATAATTGTACCTTCTCCCTTATTGGAAAGCAGTTCATCACAAAAACCAGTTCCAGTGATTCCTACACCAGTAAGTGAGGAAGCTAATGATGATGATCATGAAACTTCTGATCAAGTTACTACCGAACCTCGTAGGTCAACCAGAGTAAGATCCACACCAGAGTGGTACGATAATCCTGTTCTGGAAGTCATGCTACTTGACCATGACAAACCTAAGAACTATGAGGAAGCGATGATGAGCCCAGATTCCACAAAATGGCTTGAGGCCATGAAATCTGAGATGTGATCTATGTATGAGAACAAAGTATGGTCTTTGGTTGAGTTGCCCGATGATCGGCAGGCCATAGCACTACAAAAAAAAATACACTTTCGTGATGATACGTGTTTGCCACAGTAGGTCGCTTTTTTTGTCATGCATGTACATCCATGACAAATTTATGACAGAATCAAGATAGTCATACCTGTGCTGTCGTAGAAGTGTTCCATGACATTACCAAAATTATCATCACGGAAGTGTCCAATTCCATGACGATAAATCGCGTGTCACAGAAGTGTTTTCGTCAAGGGTGACCGACACGTGGCATCCACCGTAATGGAACGCCGTTAAGCTATCGGGTCAGGTTTTGGATCCGATAACCCGTTAACAGCCCCGGCCAATGGGGATTTTCCACGTATAAAATCATCATTGGCTAGAGGAAACACGTGTCGGCTCATCGTCGGGACTGATGTCATCCATTCACTGGACAAAAGGCGCCTATGATATGTCGACACATGGCACGGCCCAACAAGTTTAAATGAGCCGGCCCAACTAAAGGCCCACAAGATTTTGCGGGCCATAATGGGCCGGCCCAGCTAAAGGCCCGCGAGATTTTGCGGATCATAATGGGCTGGCCCAGATAAAGGCCCACAAGATTTTGCGGGCCATAATGGGCCGGCCCAGGTAAAGGCCCACAAGATTTTTGTGTGATGTAATGGGCCGGCCCATGTAAAGGCCCACAAGATTCTTGCGGATCATAATGGGCCGGCCCAGCTAAAGGCCCACGAGATTTCGCCGACATTAATGGGTCGGCCCAGCTGTAGGCCCACAAGATTTTGAGGACCCTAGTAGGCCGGCCCATTAACTGCCTGCCATGTTTTGGGTCAAATGTCGGCCCATATTTGATCCGGTCCATTATTGGCCTGCCACGCTCTGGGCCTAATAGTGGCCCATATGAGATCCGGCCCGTTAAAGGCCTACCACGTTTTGGGCCAAATTACAGCCCAGATCAGGTCCTGCCCTTTAAGATGCTTTGGGCTTAATTATGGCCCATATCAGATTCGGCCTGTTAACTGGACACTATGCTTTTGGGCCCACTTGCTAAAGGCCCACTTAGTAATTCGGCCTGATATTAGTTTTGCCCTGTTAAGGGCCCGTTTAACATTTCAGCCCTATATTAATTTCAGCCTGCTAAAAGCCCGTCATATAGTTGGGCCTAACTATGGCCCGGTTTGCATCCGGCCTGCTCGCAGCCGATATCTGATTGGGCCAAACAAGGACCGAGACAATTTTTTGGCCAGTTAAAAGCCCGTGATTTGATTCACACAATCATGGGCCGGGGTTCATTTCGGGTTGCTGCCAGCCCGTGAGCTGTTCAGCACGTTTCAGGCCCGACCTACATCGTGATTGCATGATGGCCCGATTATGTACCATAATTTTACGGTTTGGCCGGTTTACTGCGAAGACAGGATATATATACAGTAAAATAACTACAACATCGTGAATAAGAAAAAACCTAGACTATACAATAAAGAAATTACAACATATTGCATCCACTGGGCATCAAAGTTCGCCACTATGATAATAAAGCACAAGCAGATAGCAGATTACATACACTGGGCATCAAAGATCGCCACCAGTGCAAATAAACTCGCCGACAAAATAATATACAAATCCGACAGCACTTCAATAGAGTTCAGGAAAGGTTAGCCCTGCTGGGGAGCTGCAGCGCAAGCAGCTGAGCAAGATGATGAGACTACGCTTGTTCAACACTTATATCTTCCTCACTCTGAAAGATAAACAAGCACACAGATGACAAATTTTGCACATAAAAGTATCAGTGCTGACAATTCATCACATTTCTTACTAACGAATAAAGTGACACACTTTAAATTTGCATTAACACAATATGGTATTGTTCAGGTCAAGACATGGCAGGAAATGACATTGTGAAGGAGTTGGCAGCTTCACGACACCACTAGATTACAGATCAAGAACTCATAAGTACCAATGGTTAGTGTGCTGTCAATTTATACCATTTCAGATTGGCAAATAAAGAGATGGTTTAAATAATAGTAGAATGATATGACATTGTTCATAGTTAAGACATTGGAGAATATGACATTGTGCTGTAGTGGGTAGGTTCACCACACCACTGGATTATGGATGAAGAACAGAAGCATACATGCAGTGCAAAAGAAGATCACTTGCTCTGTATAGTTTAATTTACATGGTATGAAGAAGGAACTTGGTTGTACAACTGAAAACTTAAATTGAGAAAGGACAAACTTTTGTTTATGAACTACATATAATAAACTTTAAACAAGCAATTTGATGCAAACACCAAATATAAACAGCTGTTGCAGTCATGCCTAACCAAATATATACAACAAAGTTTGAAGGCTTGAGATGGACAAACTTACATTATTGGTGAAGACAGGCTCTATAAAGGCCTTGTCCATGCTGATGGGGGGGGGGGCAATTCAAGAAGTTTACCACAGAATCTTCTTCAAAAGCATTGCCTTTATTCTACATTTTGTTAAGAGTAAATATAGATGTGATAATATACGAAAAAATGGAGAATATTTAAGATAAGATGAAGAGTGATGCTACATAACCAAGTAGCTATAAATGTAAGTGCAGTGATACAGGCAAAAGGTACAGCCAAGAGCAATGCACAACTAAACTTCTTCAGTACCAACCTTATGGTAAGAGTAAATATAGATCTGATGTGTAGAAAATGGAGGGCAAAGGAAAATAAGCTGCAGAGTGATGGTACATGAACAACTACCTGTCATTATAAGTACACTGATAAAGGACAACATGTACTTACAAGAACAATGCAGAGCTAAAAAAACATTGGCATTGGATATATTCTACACTAATGTAACCATTCATACATATCATATAATTTGGAGCGAACAATTGATAAGCAAGCTATCATGCATACTGATGTCACATAATGAACCAGGTATGTATGCAAGTACAGTGATACAGGACAACAGGTACTAACAAGAGCAAAAGCAGCGGGCAGCATATTTGCGATATCCTGTCGTTCTTGTCAAACCGGAATTCTTCTTCGAGCAGATTTCCTGCAAAAAAGACTCGTAAGGCACATGCGGAAAAGTAGAAGTTCAAATTGTCATGTGATTTCATAGACAGTACCTGATCCCGGGAACGATACCAGTGCATAACAAGGTTTTTCCATTCAATGTCTTCTAAATTTAGCACAGGAGACTTTCACCAGAAATTTGTTTATAGACTTGCCATCAAAGTGTGATTTCCTCAGGTAACACCGATACTGCTGCAATGCTTCCTTGAAAAGCATAAGCAAGCTTTGCTCGTCATGACTATCCATATTGACCCTCGCCTAGTTACAACAATGTAATGTAAATCATTGATGTGTTCAATCAGAAGAAAACAGGAAAATAATAACCATGAATAATAGCACTTACACGTAAGTTGGACAGGAAGATGTGAAAATGGTGTTTGTCTTCACAATAATCTTCCCATGATGGGAATATATGCACGTAGTCCCTAACAACATTGAAAGTGTTGTCTTTTAAACTGGAAATAAATGGAATGGGGTTCCAATCTGCAGGAATTGGCCGTTTCTGCAGTTGGGATAGGTCTTCGGCCGGTGGACTTGCTTTACTTTTTGCTGGAGTGGGATTTTTCTGTGGTACAGCTGGTGCTATGGCAAATGAAATCGGTATACCTTTTGCTGGAGTGCAGGTCCTGTGTGGTGGGGCTAGTGGTGTGGCCAGTGAAGTATGGGTACAGTCTGCTGGAGTCGGTCCTACGTTTTGTGTCACTGGTTGTACAGCCAATATAAGTGGGGTGTTGTCTGATTTCTCCGGCACTACCACGTTTTTCAAGGACTTTGCTGGTGCTCCATCAGGTTCGGCAATCACCCTCTTCCTTTTTGATGTCTGATGCACAAGAACAACATTTGAGTGGAAAAACATGGTATGATGACAGATGGAATATGTATTGATAATGGACGGGCATGGCTTCGACATATATGATGAGTAAACTAAGCAGATGGCGGTGCAACAAAGTAGAAGAAATGCAAGACAACATATGCAAGATACGCGCAATCAATAAAACCTTGCCAAATTAGAACAGGCACCTTGATGGGTGAACAAGACATGCCATCTGCCTTTGACTCCTCGAGGTTAGAATAGTCATTAGGATGATATTCTGAATAAGAATCAATAGGTGGGGAGCGTACGAGTTTCATTGCTACCAGAATGGCACTCAATGCCTTGCTGCCAAATTTGTAAGTCATTGCAGTGTTCCACAATATTCTTCTGACGCGCGGATTCTGATATTCACTGTAATTGCGTATAATATCTGAGAACCATGAAAACATAAATAGTTGTGAGATTATCTTTGTAATGCAGATGATATTCTAATATAGGGGCGCCCCTGTAAACACTTGTGTGCTATCACTAGATTCTGATGAGAGAGCTCATGTGTGCTGTAATATGGTGCGTGCATTTATATAATCTGCCACAAGTACACAAAAAATAGGCTCCAGAAGTAAGGATAGCTGGTAGATGATAGGTTCATAATATACTGTATAGAGAGTTTATTGCCAAACCATGATAACAAGAGCACACAGCAACTAGGCAGATCATAGGGGCTATTTGGTTTTAGGACTAGCATTGCCACACTTTGCCACACATTTTTGCCAAACTTGACTAAGGTTAGTTCATCAAAATGAGAGCCACAAGTTGGCATAAGGGAATCTTGCCACACTTTTTGTGTGTATGCCATGTGGGGTCCAAGTGTGGCTTGCCTAAGATGTGGCTTGAACCAAACACTCACCTAAGTCGGTCAAACTTGCCTAACCTAAGTGTGGCAATCTTTGGCAAAGTTAGTCACAAAACAAACAACCCCATAGTGTACATAACAGGGGTACACCATAACCAGGATATATAAATCAGGAAAGTGGAACTGGCTGGAAATTACGGTGTTGTATTGCCGCTAGTAATTGAAAGCCTATCTATCACGTACAGGCCAGCTCTATCAGCTGTTGACTGCAGATGTCCCTGCTCCCCTTCCTAACAAGGAACATATTGTGCTTCCCATACATAACACCGCACGGGCCGCCGACCGAACCAGCGGCCCCACCGCCTGTGTTCCTCCGCCACCCCCACCCCCGCCCCCACCCACGTTGAGTTTTATTTTGGGGGGAACCGTGTATTCAGGGCACGCTTGTCTCAAATGCGAGGAAATTTACAAACTTAGCCCCCGTTTGAAATTTCTACTACATCACAGCAACACTAGTCGGTTGGGGATAAGACGGTAATCTCGCATACACCAAATATTTGCCGACGAGAGTTTGTTTTTGGCGCCCACAATGTATGAATATGAATCGGGGAGGGAGTCGATTTCGGCCGAGGACACACTGTGTTTTGGCGCCCATCGTGTATGAATCCGGGTGAGAGGCGGTTACGTCACGTTTGGGTGAAATTACAAACCTACCCCTATTGAAACCTATAGAAATCCAGCATATAGGCTTTGCGTGGCAGGGATAGGCAGTAGTGATTTCCATCTCGCAGATTTTGGTTTCGGGCGGTTACTGCGACTTTCCCCCCTTCGTTCAAATTTTGCAGAGTGCACGTTTACCGTGCCAACTCAATTCGAATCCCGTTTGTATTCTATTTTTTCCGGGCGGGATCCATTTTCAAATGGAATTACATTCTATATACATCATTTTTTATATATACTTTCAAAAGCACAACACCATTTATACATAAATATGGTTTACAAATGGCATGATCTCAGATTCATAAGGTTGTATCCATCAATTTGGATTTTCAAATATTTTAAACCACTTTATGTTGAAATCCAATGTATGCATTCCTCGCTAACTGTCTCCAATTAATGTGTGTTTCATGCGGGTTTTTTTACTTCTCAAACATGTATAATGTGTTTCACACACGCAACATATAGTGTAATCCCGTTTAGACATTAATTGCATATAAACCATGCATTGTTTGTAATTGAAGAATCTATGGATCACCAATATTGATAAACTATATAAAATTACACGTGTGCCCAAATTCAAATGAATATGCATGTTTGATACACCAATTTGCGTTATGATATTATCGATGTCGTGATCTCCAGTTTAAATATTTGAATCCTCTTTAATCCAGATATTCGTCTCATATAGCTATCACTCATGCTTATATAGGACTATCTCTCTGGACCTATACGCGTTCATCGTCTCTCAGGTATCTGTCGTGCTACCTGTATGTCGACAATGATCTTTTATCTTTGTAACACACTGACGGTACTCTCTCCCTCGACCTTCATCACTCTATCTCTCTCTAAGTATATCTCGCTCCCTGCTATGTGTCTCTAACTATGATTCTCCATGTGGAATCTCTTTCTCTCACACAAACACAAAACTTTGTCTCCCGGGGTCTCATTTCTCTCTACTATTCCCATGTGTGCCACTCGCACACCCCTCATACAGAGATGTCTTTCGCTCCTTAGATATGAGAACCTACGACTCTTCCTCTTCAATATATCTTTCTCACACACAAACAAAAACTCTGTCTCCCAGGGTCTCATATTTCTCCATTATTCTCTTGTATGTCGTTCACACACACCCTCTCTCCCTAGAGATATCTTGCGTTGCCTCGTATGTCTCTCTAGCTATCACTATCGTTGTGAAATATCTTTCTCTCTCGCAGACACAAAACTCCGTCTCTCTGGATCTCATTTCTCTCTGATATCTGTTTGTATGTGACTCACACGCACCCTCTCTCTATCTGTCTCACACCCACACACATAACCCAGCCTTATGATCTACTCGACTCCTATCTCTAACGCACACTAGCTAGCATCTTTATCTTTCTATTTATCTGTTTCTCCATCAACCTTCTTTCTCGCCCTCACTCTTGATTCCTATCATGCACACTACATATGTTTCTCTCTACATGCAGTCAAGTGCCCTCTCACACACATATATAACTTCACCCTTTGAACCACCCGACGGTCATCTCCAACACCCAAACTAGCGGATGTCCCTCTAGCTAGTATCTCCATCTTTGTATCTATCTGTAGTTTCTCCGTCAACATTTCTTTCTCGCACGGAGTCTTGCTTCCTATCACCCACACTATATATGTCTCTCCATACATATGCATTTATAGGTTGGTCTCTTTTGCACAATTGTTGCGCCTCACTCCCTCTGCTCGCCATAGATGCATGCTCTAGCCCACGCCACTATCTCTTAAAGACAAAAACACATGCTCAATTGTTGGGACTTCTTCCATGCATTCTCACATGCATGCATATTGTCATACCGATCCATCTCTCCCATGTCGTTGATCTTATGACTTATGTCTTCTTTCTTTTATCTCGATCATGCGCGCGCGCACACACACACATCCCACGTATACATGTATACCTCTCACACATGCACGTTCAAGGTCTCTATGTCTCCATACGTAGTTAATTACCCTCAATCCTAACGCCACATCGAATCGTTCTCCTCTTTTGTGCACATAACTTCCGCCTGGATGGGTAAAACACACACTCACACTTAACAATCTCCTTCTAGCTCCCCCCCCCCCCCGCCTCTCACTCTTCCCCTATATCCCTGAAACCAATAAGACCATCCCTTAGTTTAATTCCCGCCCACATGCACCATCGATATATAGTAGTCTTCCTCGGTGTCTCTCGAACAAACATGTTCTCTCAAAGTCGACTCCTCTCACGCGCACACACCTTCTCTTCCCTCCCTAGGGGCATTTTCTCTCTAGCACCCCATCGTTGGTGGCCTCTGCCATACACATCACCTCTCTATGATGAAAGCCATGCACACTTAAATTAAATCCGCCACATAGGACCCTGCGACACACACACACACACGCGCGCACGCACCCCCCCAACACACACACTAAGACTCCATCTCTCTCTCTCTCACACACACACACACACACAACACACAAGCACGCACGCCCCCCACACACACACTAAGACTCCATCTCTCTCCCTCTCTCTCACACACACACACAAACTAAGACTCCATCTCTCTCTCTCCTCTCTCTCTCTCCTCTCTCTCTCTCTCACACACACACACTAAGACCATCTCACATACACATGCTCTAGGCGGAGCATTTGTTCCTACCACCCTTCATCCAACCTTACCCGTATGATAAACAATCACCTTTATTTACTTGCATAACATGGACAAATTCCACTTTACTTTAGTAGTCAGCAAACTTATCATTTGTACCCTTATAAAAAAACGAGTTGGTGGTGATGGTGTGCCTGCCATCTTGTAATACATACCGTATGATCTATATCCGAGGATAGAAAGCAAACTATGATAATTTTACAAAAGATACCGGCACCTCTCTCCACATCATTATCTCTCGCAACCTCATTGCTCAACAATTAAGAAAGGAACAAGTCTCTGGAACAATCTAGCATGCATGGTGGCCGTTGCCGCCTGCCGGCGCCGTCCATCCCCATGCCTCCGCCCATTCCGACCACCAGTCACCACCACGCTCCACTCCTCCTCGCCTTATCTCTCATCTTTCATTTTTTTGATGACATTCTCGAGATACCAGTTTTCCGATAAAATTCTTGAGATATCATTAGTTTTTACACATGGGATTACTCCTGCATGGGTCAATCACAACAGGTGTTCTGTAAAAAAATGCATATTGATGTTCCATGCAATGCACGAGAATCTTGCTTGTAATTATATAACGCAAATCACGAGCAGGAAGTGACATTTTTTGACACAACCACGCTAACATGGCCACGTAAATCACTAGCTAAAGTAAATACCATTATACTTATATCCCGATGCAAAAGGTTGAGTACATGTCCGAAGAGTAGAGTCGCACACACGCACTCTGTCTCTCAGAATCACACACACACACACACACCAGTTACGTGACGCCCAGTTAACCAGACACGTATGTTACAATTTGTGCACCCGCGGGTACACATGATGCTCCGCATTTATTTAAGACGGAAGGCGAACCCAAACAGTAGCTGCATTCATTCCCCTCCCGCCGCCTCTTCTCTGGTCGCCGTCGCCCGGTAGCCATGGGCCGGCCAAAGGTAACAACATACGCCATACTCCCGCCGGAGCGGCTGTCAGGACCCCGATTCCAAGTCACATCGATCTAGCCAGTAACACCTCATATCACTTTGCGGCCTCACGCACGGTATTCGCACGGGTGTCGCCTTACCATGGCCCGGGACCGTTTGCGCCTTTTGGCTCACGTATATGATAGTGTCGCTAGCATCCATATGACAGAGAACCCGGACCGACATGGCTAGTCGTGAACCCAAAGCGGCACCAACCTATGGGGACAGGCATACATGAATCACATCGAGCATGTCGGTTAGCAGTGTGTGAATCCGGGACGTAGCACTGGGCTAACAGGACTTCGGGAACCCGGGCTGTAGCAGGCTAGGCAGGACTCCAGATGTCACTGCGTGACATTTCCCCGAAGGGACAGACACAGGAACGAAGTGAAACACATGCCGGCCAGTCAGGTGTCCTGAGCAGTAGTGCTGGGCTAACAGGACTCCGGTGAACCGGGCTGTAGCGGACTACTATGGCTCACGGAAGCACTAGACTACATTTCCCCATTAGAGAGGCTGCCAAGGATAAACAACTAGATTGTCGGATCCCACACATACCAAGCATTTCAATCATACACACAATATACTCGATATGTGTAAATACAACATGGCATCACAACATAACTCTATGACTCAAGTATTTATTCATTAGGCTCCGAGGAGCGAGATATTACAAACATGGGTCTCATGACCCAACAATCATAGCATACAAATCAAGCACATACGGAAGCTTAACATGTCTGAGTACAGACATCTACAAATGAAAAAGGCTAAGAAGCCTGACTATCTACCAGATCCTGCCAAGGGCACAAGATCGTAGCTGAGGTATCAAGCTAAACGTCGAGGTCCACATGGTACTACTAGCGAGACTGAAGTCTCTCTGCAAAACATAAATTAAGCAAATGTGAGTACAGATGTACCCAGCAAGACTTACATCAGAACTAACTACATATGCATCTGTATCAACAAGGGGTAGTGGAGTTTAACTGCAGCAAGCCAGCTTTGACTCAGTGGCTAACCTGAACTACGACAGCAAGCAACTCTTTGAGGTGGCGCACACGAGTCCACATATTCACCATTCAATACACCACTATGGATCCGCTCCCGTCTCCCTACGAGAAGGCCATCCATAGCACTCACGCTTATCTTGCAAGTTTTAGAGTATCCACTTTCACTTGTCTATGAACTGTTATAGGCAACCCAGAAGTCCTTTACCGCGGACACGACTATTCGAATAAATCATTTATAACCCTGCAGGGGTGTACTTCGTCACACATGTTTCGACCACTTAGCGTCTGCACATGACATGTGCTCGGCAGACTTCAAGCGAAAGCCGACGTGGGTGTAGACCACGACCTGACTAACCACACAAGTCTCTAGTCTAGGTTTATCGCCTATTCGGGTTCCATCCGCAAGGAAATCCGGCCGGGGTGTCCTCAACGGCCCCAAACGATGTGTACAGGGTCCCGAGACGCCAAATGGGCGCCCGGCATACCCGGCCACAGTGTATCTACCGCATCATAGCCCACCCCTAGGGTCAGCGCTATGCACGGCCGCCAACACATAACCTACAAACACCAGAAACTAGTTGCGACTCCTGGACAGAGGACGAGAGTGGTCAATAAGTCGAGCGGGGTCATATTTCAGGGCCCAATGTGTGGTAGTAGCTGTTTCATGGATCACAAACACAGAACTCAGTTCCTGAGGACGGTTTCAGTGAGACCACCCGCCATGTACTCCTACATGGCCTCTCACCGCTACCTTTACCAAATCGTGTTCACACACTTAGCTCACACACCGTAGGACATGCTTACACACCTCCGATTCATCCCCGATGAACCAGACCTGACACGACTCTATGCAATAGCAGGCATGAAAAACAAGCATGAATGAGTAGGCACATCAGGGCTCAAACAACTCCTACTCATGCTAGTGGGTTTCATCTATTTACTGTGGCAATGACAGGTCATGCAGAGGAAAGGGGTTCAACTACCGCAACATGTAACAATTGAATCGTTGTTGTCCTAATGCAGTAAAAGAGAGCAGGAGCGAGAGAGTGGGATTGTATCAGAATGAACAAGGGTTTTTTGCTTGCCTGACACTTCTGAAAATATCATTGGGTCTTCATCGGTGTCAACGATCACAGCGTCGGTACAACGTCTATCGAGAGGGGACCAACACCGGCAACTAAGAAAGAACACAATCAACACATGACGATATGCAACAATATAATGCATGCTATGACATTCCAATATGAATGTGTTTTACACTAATGCATCTAGCAACAATTAAATGAAGTCCATACGGACCAAGGGTTCATATGCAAACTCCATATTTAGCATTTAAAATGCCATTATCATGTTTTCACTTATATAGTGGGTATAAGTTGGTTGAACATGCATGAAAGTAGCATAAATGGATATATTGGATTTTTCTGATAATTTTTCATATATAAATTATTTCATTTGGAGTTACGGTTGAATTTCTATGATTTTTGGAAGTTTTGGACATTTTCTGAATTAAATAAATCATTTCTGATTTATTTAAAATCCAGAAAGCATTACTGCGTCAGCCTGATGTCAGAATGATGTCATCAAGTCAACAACGTCAGCCCAGGTCAAACCTGACGCTGGGACCCACTGGTCAGTGACTAGGCTAATTAACAGAGACTGTTAGTGCTAATTTAATCCTAACTAAAGTGTCAGTGGGGCATGGGCCCACATGTTAGTAGCTAAGCTAAATTAGCTAGGATTAGTTAATCCTAATCTAGGTTAGTTAGCAGGGCGGCCCCACCTGTCATAGAGCCAGGGGAGGTCAAACCCCTTGGTCAACTGGGGCTAACGCGTCGGCGTTTAGCCTCCGGCGGCAGCAGACGCGGCGGAGGGCGCAGGATTGCTCCTCTGGCGCCCAATCGAGCAACGGAGGGCACGCGCAGGGAGCTGGGGCTCGCCCGCATCCAGGGCGGCATGCGGCAGCAGCGGGGACGGCCGGAGCTCGCCGGAAACGAGCTCGGGGCGGCGCCGGCGTTCGGGTGTTTGTGGCTACGGGGCTGAAGTGGCCGTGGTAGCGTGTTCATTGCACCTACAGCAGCTACGCGAGGCGGCGAGCATGTTGGACACGACGCCCGGGCCATTTGGTTGCCGGGGCCATGTCGGCGACGGGCACAAGCAGCGGCGGGTGCGGTCAAGCTTGGTGCGGTCGCTACGGCATGCGAGGAAGAGAACGGAGAGGGGGAAGTGGCCAGCAGCTCAGCATGGTCACGACGATCGGGTCGGCGAGGTCGGGGAGGAGCTGATGAAGACGGGAGGTCGCCGGCAATCTCGGCGGCCGAACGATGAAGACGAGGTCGGGGGCGGCGTTTTGGGGCATCCGGCGTCGAGCGAGTCTACGAGGAGGACGAGGGCGTCGAGGCGGAGGTCATGGACACGTCGGCGAGGCGCGGTAGGGCCGGTGGCTGCGGCGTTACGACGGTGCAGCCGCGACTGTGCTCGGGCTCGAGAGGGAGAGGAAGCAGAGGAGGGGGAAGAGGTCGGGGAGAGTGAGAGAGTTCCAAGGGGTGGCATGGCGCGTGTTGAGAAGGCCAGGACAATCAGGGAGGCAGGAGGTGGCGAGGCGCGTGCGCGCGCGCCGCGGGCACACGCCCTCCTGCCCACTGGCAGGAGGTGGAAGACGACATGGAGGTGGAGGTGGGCTGGGCTGGCTTTGCCCGGCTGGGCTGCTACAGTGGTGGGCCGGTTGGCCCACCAGGTAGGTTCTCCCTCTTTCTCTTTTAATGTTGTTTTCTATTATTCTGTAGTCTTTAGGGCTTTATTAAAAATACTTAGACACTTCCAAAAATCACCAAACTGCTCATGCTCACTGTATGGAATAAACCCAACATGGAACATTTCAGTTTAGGATTAATTGGACATTATTTCTTATATAACAGAAATAATTCCAACCCAAATATATTATTGATTTAAATCAAAGGCCCAAATAAATTATTTCTGTGACTCCAAAAATATTGGTTTGAATTTCACCTCATGCCAATATTTTCACACAATAACAGGAACATTACTTGGACTCATTTGATGAGATTTAAATGTTGGTTATTTTTAGGGGTTTTCTGAGGCTTTGAAAATTCCTCAATTCAGATTTCAATTGAATTTAAACATGATGCAGCAACCAAGCTAGGGATGTGACAACTCGCTCCCACTAAACAAGAATCTCGTCCCGAGATTCAAGACATGAGGTAAGAAGAAAGGAGGTCACAAACTATCACGGTCTTCTCAATCCAACTGCCCTTCTCGAAGAAGTAGCTTCATTGCATCATATTGATCTTGACGTCTTTGCTTGCGAGATCTTCACCCAACACGAGGACAGAAGAGCGAGATAACTCTACATGGATGGATCATTTTAATGATCACATGATCAACTCGCAGAACGAGACATAGAAACATCTCTTGAGCTGAGGGACAAAAACACATATGAGGAGCGATGGAAAGAAGCAGGGGACGAAGGTTCATATTAGTAGGCAACAATTCCATGCTTAGAATATGGTGCATGGTTTCAACGTAGCGATGAGATAATCGCCATGATTCCATAACGGGGCACCTTGGGGGAGGTGACTCGTAGAGTTATTCCCTTAAATGGCAAAAAGAATTACTTTTGATATCTAGATCATTGAAACTCTTTATCCCAGCCTAAGGTAATCACAATCGATCATTTGGCGGAGTTCAAAGGAATGGCATACTCAAAATAGAATGGACGATGTGGACTACCTTCTTGAAGACAACGCAATGGATTATTTTTGCTTATCATCGGAGATGGATGGGACCCATGGTAGGACCACTTTGAAGATGATCTTGAACAGCAACTGCTGAGAAGGCGGATCATAGTAAAAAGGCACAATGGTGGGTGCAAGCTGGGGGCAAAATGCAAATGTTGGAATGATTCTAGTAACTGGGGATAAACTCAACAGTAGAGAGTGATTCCACTGTTTGAATGGTTCTAGCATAATCGAGGAAACCGAGAGCACGGTGACCCCTGAGGAACAACTGCTAGAATAAGTTGCACTAAATCCTCACGGAGAAGATGGTCAAATAGCTCAATCAAGATACTACCATGATAGATCTTTCGGCTAGGTGTGCCGGCCAGAACATCAACCTTGTCGGGACCTACATCATAAATCTTGGAATAGCTCCAACCATCATATCTGCCTGAGATTCAGATCTGGTTGGTAACGGGATATTTCAGACAACATGTCCGGAAAGAAAGTTTGCAACACAAACCGACGAGACGATGTTGCGAGATTCTCGGGATTTGAACTATGATAGTAAACTCCAAAACATGAGCGGGTTCTGCTACACACATGTGAACACGTTGTCCAAGACAAAAATGGCCACATAGTAGTCTTATAATAAAACACTATCGAGTTCAGGTGGGGAACCATCATCGAGGATATCAAAGTCCTTGCATAAGGCATGCTCTTAAGAAGGAACTTCTTCTCCTTGAACAATTCAATCAGTGGCTTGGTGTGTTAGGAATACATATAGAATGAAGGTTGCAAGTCTCCAGACCACAAAATACTTGGTACATATGCATGACTTAGTTGGGATGGTTTCAGAGGAAGCAAAACAAACCTTTCTCAAATTCACGACGGCCACTTGCATCAAGTGCATGTGAATTAGAGGAAGTATCTTCTTTCATCCAAACATATACCTCATGAACGGAACACGAGGGCAATGCTTACCAAGTTTCCAACACTAGCTTAATGTTCAACATAATTCATGGAAAGGATAACGATGTTGTCGATGGGCTCAACAACAATTCATCCATGTTTCCATATATATGGAATCCCACAACTATGTGAACAAGATGATAGCATTGGTCAGACCCAAAAGATATAATGGTGTATGCTCGAGGGATTAACCACGAATAAGACAACATTATGAACATCATTGGTTCTGATTTGATTTGATGATAGCCCATACTCAAATCAAAGTTTGATACGGCAATAGGTCCAACAACTGATCACAGGGACCAATCGATGAAGATATCATCTATCTTCAACACACGCAAATAAATCCCTTGAGATGAACTAAGCTGGCAAGCTTTTATCTTCCAACTCTCCAAGTTATTGTTTAGCTTAACCAACTAGCTCAGGGGGTAACCGACACAGATTCTTGGAGAATGGCTGGTTTGCAAGAAACCAACTTGATCACAAACTCCACATAGCGGTCAGGTGACAACCTGGTAATACTTCCGAGAAGATATTCGGAAAATCACGAACCACCGGCATGATACTAAGCTCGAGATCAATCTTGCTCTTCAGGGCAAGACGATATGATCAAAAGAGCAAGGGTTTGGCAAAATCCTAACCCGTTGATCGAAGAGTGCACCAGGAAATAAGGACTAGGTAGCACGATCAACCTTAGGGTGATGATTCAATAATCAGCACACTAAGAATGATATTAATGTCTATTAACTACCAAGCAAAGGGTTGCTAGGAGTATTGATTTCACACATCACGATTCACTTGTCGGTATTCCGGTTGCGACAGCACGACACCGAGGAATGAATAATGATGGCGAGAAGTGTCACTACATCAAGAATTCATAGGGGAAGGTGCAATTCTCATGACATTCCTGACATAAAGTGGATAATACTTCAGGGTAGAACAGACCAATAGCTTGATTGCATTTGATCTGCGAAATACAACTGCTTTGACCCAATCCTAGAAATGGATGAGGTACTGGAGTTTGTTTCTCCTAGTCATTCTAAAATAGAATGGCTCGATGAACCACAAGAGTAATAGGCACCGATGAACGAATTCTCACATACTCTTGACTATCAATTTATAGACGAAGGTCGGAATATAACGGAAGGGGGACAACTCAAAGGAACATATAACTTTCTGAGTTGTGGATGCATAGATTGGTATGTCGAATAAGTTCAACATATTTCTTCCAGATAACCCATGCAGAAAGGTAGGGTTGGCAGAGTCACAACATAGAATGGAGAACTCATCAGCAGCACTCTGTCGTGACCTTTTGGTTCAAAAGAACTCCTGCCAAGAATGGTTCATGATAATTGGAAGAAAGATGTACCATGAACCTCGAGGACTATCACAAAGGTTACTAATATCCTAAAGGAACTAGCAACACTATCAACATGAGGTAAGTAGGGTGAATCTAGGGTTCAAGAACCCACGAATAGAGTACCTACTACTACATAGCATCACGGGATGCTTTCGAGAATAATGGCCAGAATCACACACTGGGGATACAAAACATGGCTAGATCACTAGGTGACTCCCTAAAACACCTAGGGCCATAAAAATAGCTCCAACATATATGTCGAGGCAACAGAGTACCTCAACTCACCGATTAGTGTGATTAATCTGGCCCAAATGGACATCAGGAACAGGAGGAAGGGGTTTGCAATTGCATCAGACTATTTGGAGACCTGGAATGACTCGGACAGCATAACGGCTGTAAATGCTCAAAAGATTTGAGACATCCTGCAAAATGGTGGCATAACCACTCAACAACACAATATCAAGGTTCTGAGGCCAGCTATGAACATATGGAAGTAGTAGGAACTGAACTGAGGCTTAAACTCAACAATCCTAGGCAACTATGGTTTAGTAACACGTGATCCTGATAGAAAGATGAGAAGCCTAGTTCTTAATCCCTGTAGAAGAGAAGAGGGTGACTCAGATCAGAGGGCACGAGATATAAGGAGTAAAAAGAGCCTTACGTTCCATCCCACAATCAATTCCCTTATATAACAAAAGCATTTCTAGACTCAACTTCGACCAGTCTGGCTTGGTAATCCTATAGGCAGTCAGGCTCTGATACCAAAGCTGTTAGGACCCCGATTCCAAGTCACATCGATCTAGCCAGTAACACCTCATATCACTTTGCGGCCTCACGCACGGTATTCCCACGGGTGTCGCCTTACCATGGCCTGGGACCATTTGCGCCTTTTGGCTCACATATATGATAGTGTCGCTAGCATCCATATGACAGAGAACCCGGGCCGACATGGCTAGTCGTGAACCCAAAGCGGCACCAACCTATGGGGACAGGCATACATGAATCACATCGAGCATGTCGGTCAGCAGCGTGTGAATCCGGGACGTAGCACTGGGCTAACAGGACTCTGGGAACCCGGGCTGTAGCAGGCTAGGCAGGACTCCAGATGTCACCGCGTGACATTTCCCCGAAGGGACAGACACAGGAACAAAGTGAAACACATGCCGGCCAATCAGGTGTCCTGAGCAGTAGTGCTGGGCTAACAGGACTCCGGTGAACCGGGCTGTAGCGGTCTACTATGGCTCATGGAAGCACTAGACTACATTTCCCCATCAGAGAGGCTGCCAAGGATAAACAACGAGATTGTCGGATCCCACACATACCAAGCATTTCAATCATACACACAATATGCTTGATATGTGTAAATACAACATGGCATCACAACATAACTCTACGACTCAAGTATTTATTCATTAGGCTCCGAGGAGCGAGATATTACAAACATGGGTCTCATGACCCAACAATCATAGCATACAAATCAAGCACATACGGAAGCTTAACATGTCTGAGTACAGACATCTACAAATGAAAAAGGCTAAGAAGCCTGACTATCTACCAGATCCTGCCAAGGGCACAAGATCGTAGCTGAGGTATCAAGCTAAACGTCGAGGCCCACATGGTACTACTAGCGAGACTGAAGTCTCTCTGCAAAACATAAATTAAGAAAACGTGAGTACAGATGTACCCAGCAAAACTTACATCAGAACTAACTACATATGCATCTGTATCAACAAGGGGTAGTGGAGTTTAACTGCAGCAAGCCAGCTTTGACTCAGTGGCTAACCTGAACTACGACAGCAAGCAACTCTTTGAGGTGGCGCACACGAGTCCACATATTCACCATTCAATACACCACTATGGATCCGCTCCCGTCTCCCTACGAGAAGGCCATCCATAGCACTCACACTTATCTTGCAAGTTTTAGAGTATCCACTTTCACTTGTCTATGAACTGTTATAGGCAACCCAGAAGTCCTTTACCGCGGACACGACTATTCAAATAGATCATTTATAACCCTGCACGGGTGTACTTCGTCACACATGTTTCCGCCACTTAGTGTCTGCACACGACATGTGCTCGGCAGACTTCAAGCGAAAGCCGACGTGGGTGTAGACCACGACCCGACTAACCACACAAGTCTCTAGTCCAGGTTTATCGCCTATTCGGGTTCCATCTGCAAGGAAATCCGGCCGGGGTGTCCTCAACGGCCCCAAACGATGTGTACAGGGTCCCGAGATGCCAAACGGGCGCCCGGCATACCCGGCCATAGTGTATCTACCGCATCATAGCCCACCCCTAGGGTCAGCGCTACGCACGGCCGCCAACACATAACCTACAAACACCAGAAACTAGTTGCAACTCCTGGACAGAGGACGAAAGGGGTCAATAAGTCGAGCGGGGTCATATTTCAGGGGCCAATGTGTGGTACTAGTTGTTTCATGGATAACAAACACAGAACTCGGTTCCTGAGGACGGTTTCAGTGAGACAACCCACCATGTACTCCTACATGGCCTCTCACCACTACCTTTACCAGATCGTGTTCACACACTTAGCTCACACACCGTAGGACATGTTTACACACCTCCGATTCATCCCCGATGAACCAGACCTGACACGACTCTATGCAATAGCAGGCATGACAAACAAGCATGAATGAGTAGGCACATCAGGGCTCAAACAACTCCTACTCATGCTAGTGGGTTTCATCTATTTACTGTGGCAATGACAGGTCATGCAGAGGAAAGGGGTTCAACTACCGCAACATGTAACAGTTGAATCGTTGTTGTCCTAATGCAGTAAAAGAGAGTAGGAGTGAGAGAGTGGGATTGTATCAGAATGAACAAGGGGTTTTTGCTTGCCTGGCACTTCTAAAGATATCATTGGGTCTTCATCAGTGTCAACGATCACAGCGTCGGTACAACGTCTATCGAGAGAGGACAAACACCGGCAACTGAGAAAGAACTCAATCAACACATGATGATATGCAACAATATGATGCATGCTATGACATGGCAATATGAATGTGTTTTGCACTAATGCATCTAGCAACAATTTAAATGAAGTCCATATGGACCAAGGGTTCATATGCAAACTCCATATTTAGCATTTAAAATGCCATTATCATGTTTTCACTTATACAGTGGGTATAAGTTGGTTGAACATGCATGAAAGTAGCATGAATGGATAGATTGGATTTTTCTGATAATTTTTGATATATAAATTATTTCATTTGGAGTTACGGTTGAATTTCTATGATTTTTGGAAGTTTTGTACATTTTCTGAATTAAATAAATCAATTTTGATTTATTTAAAATCCAGAAAGCATTACTGCGTCAACCTGACATCAGAATGATGTCATCAAGTCAATAGCATCAGCCCAGGTCAAACCTGACACTAGGACCCACTGGTCAGTGACTAGGCTAATTAACATAGACTGTTAGTGCTAATTTAATCCTAACTAAAGTGTCAGTGGGGCATGGGCCCACATGTCAATAGCTAAGCTAAATTAGCTAGGATTAGTTAATCCTAATCTAGGTTAGTTAGCAGGGCGGCCCCACCTGTCATTGAGCCAGGGTAGGTCAAACCCATTGGTCAACTGGGGCTAACGCGCCGGTGTTTAGCCGTCGGCGGCAGCAGACGCGACGGAGGGCGCGGGATTGCTCCTCCGGCGCCCAATCGAGCAGCGGAGGGCACGCGCAGGGAGCTAGGGCTCGCCCACATCCAGGGCGGTATGCGGCAGCAGCAGGGATGGCCGGAGCTCGCCGGAAACGAGCTCGGGGCGGCGCCGGCGTTCGGGTGTTTGTGGCTACGGGGCTGCAGTGGTCGTGGTAGCGCATTCATGGCACCTACAGCAGCTATGCGAGGTGGCAAGCATGTTGGACACGACGCCCGGGCCATTTGGTTGCTGGGGCCACGTCGGCGGCGGGCGCAAGCGGCGGCCGGTGCGGTCAAGCTTGGTGCGGTCGCTACGGCATGCGAGGAAGAGAACGGAAAGGGGGAAACGGCCAGCAGCTCACCACGGTCACGACGAGCGGGTCGGCGAGGTCGAGGAGAATCTGATGAAGATGGGAGGTCGCCAGCGATCTCGGCGGCCGAACGATAAAGACGAGGTCGGGGGCGGCGTTTTGGGGCGTGCGGCGTCGAGCGAGTCTACGAGGAGGACGAGGGCGTCGAGGCGGAGGTCATGGACACGTCGGCGAGGCGCGGTAGGGCCGGTGACTGCGGCGTTACGACGGCGCGGCCGCGGCTGTGCTCGGGCTCGAGAGGGAGAGGAAGCAGAGGAGGGGGAAGAGGTTTAGAGAGAGTGAGAGAGTTCTAGGGGGTGGCGTGGCACGTGTAGAGAAGGCCAGGACAACCAGGGAGGCAGGAGGTGGCGAGGCGCGTGTGTGCGCGCCGCGGGCACACGCCCTCCTGCCCACTGGCAGGAGGTGGAAGACGACAGGAAGGTGGAGGTGGGCTGGGCTGGCTTTGCCCGGCTGGGCTGCTGCAGTGGTGGGCCGGTTGGTCCACCAGGTAGGTTCTCCCTCTTTCTCTTTTAATTTTGTTTTCTATTATTCTGTAGTCTTTAGGGCTTTATTAAAAAAATACTTAGACACTTCCAAAAATCACCAAACTGCTCATGCTCACTGTATGGAATAAACCCAACATGGAACATTTCAGTTTAGGATTAATTAGACATTATTTCTTATATAACAGAAATAATTCCAACCCAAATATATTAATTATTTAAATCAAAGGCCCAAATAAATTATTTCCGTGACTCCAAAAATATTGGTTTGAATTTACCTCATGCTAATATTTTCACAGAATAACAGGAACATTTTCTTGGACTCATTTGATGAGATTTAAATGTTGGTTCTTTTTAGGGGTTTTATGAGGCTTTGAAAATTCCTCAATTCGGATTTCAATTGAATTTAAACATGATGCAGCAACCAAGCTAGGGATGTGACAGCGGCGCTTTAATATGGAAATTTTAGTGGTCATGCATGCATCTTTTTGTGCTAGCACTCCTATATAAGGGTTGACCGGTCGCTTCCCGCGGACATGCGCAGGCGGTGGAAGAGGAAGGAGAAGGGAAGCGGGCTGTGGAGTAACGTTTTTTACCACAATTTCTTAGGAAACTGAGTGCAATAATTGAGTAGTTTTGCAAACTACGAGTACTACACCTGAAACGGTTCAAAAGCTATACTCCCTTGCCAGCGCGCGCTTCCCGCGTGAAACAGTTAGCGTCGCCCTAGAGCGTCAGTGCCGCATTAATGCCCGGCCAGAGCGGAGGCGACCTCTCACTGGCGCCGGCTTTGAAGTGGCGCGACGGCCGAGAGAGCGCCGCTTCCCGGTGCACGCGACTGCTCCGCGTCGAGACTGGCCATAGGCCATGTTTGGATCCATGGGTTAGAGTTAGTTTGAGCTAGTTGGGGCTCAAATAGCCCTAAACTATCCAAGCATGAGGGTTTAAATTGGAGCAAGTTGCACCGAACCCACCAAGAAAAACTATCCCAGCCAAGAGGTGCTAACTGGAGATAGTTCTCATTGGGACCACTGAAAAATCACTTTTCTCTCTGCATGAAGTGCATTTATTGTCAATCTAAACCTGTCACCCAAACACCTCTTTGGCTACAGTTAGTTCAGGGTTAGTCATGAGTTAGTCTAACCTTTAGTTAAGTTAGAGTATCAAACAGGAGCAGTATAGGACATGCAAGTTGCTCAAAGCATACAGGCAAATTCGTACGTGAAAGGATTTTTTTTCTTTTTGAAAACGAAACATGAAAGGAATTTTTTTTAGAATGCTCTTGGCATGTCGCTAACATGTGATAGTTAACCGACCTCAATATACGACAGAAACGCCAGCCCGCCGCACTTTGATAGAGACGAGGAGGGAGAAGCGATACAGGGTGCTGGATTACTAGAGATAGGTGTCGCACGGAAGCCAAGAAATATGGTGATAGCGTGGGTTAGCCATGTACTAGTATGATACTACACTGGGCTGCCGTGTTTCGTACTCTTCCGGTCCACTGTGGAGATGATTGGTTAATTTTATATCACTGAATAATATTAAATATTATGAGTGCATACGCTCCACCACGAGGTTCCTTGCTCCTTCTCGGTCGTCCGGAATCTATGTTCTTCCACTCTATTTTTTTACGTGAGCTTTGTTCATCCTTTTGCCAACACGCGAGACATCTAGCATCAAGGTGCACGTGTTATGCAAGGTCGTTCCATCTATATGAAGAACACGTGGGACTAGAACTACAAGACGAACATGTACCCAGGAGTGGACGTACGAACCTGAGTAATGTAGCGCAGTAAGTGAAGTAGAAAGGCACAAATGGTATGAACATGCGTGGCATATAGGGTGTGTTTGGTTGCGTTCTCGTCTCAGCATAGTTGTTCCCTCTTCATTCATGCTCAACTCAACACCCCTCTTCATGCATGCTCTCTTCATGCATGCTTCTAGTGTATTTGTGGTAAACTAGTGTGGACTCAGGCACCCTCCATACACTCTACCAAACACCCAAAAGTAGATCGAGAAGGGAACTCTTGGGCGACATTTGTCTCTTAGTACGTACTACCACTAAATGTTGTACGTGCAATGCATGGTGATGTTATGGAGTACGTGCCTAAGTACTCTACTACTACTATATTAGTTGGAGGCACATATTAAATTTTATATTTGTTTACGTGTATGTGCCTCGAGACCTTCCAACTAGACGTGTCTTTGTCTCCAGGTCGCACTTTGTATCGTTCATACCACTAAGTACTAGTACGTGTGGTCTCCGACCCAGAAGTGGAAGAAGTGGAGACACTCTACCACGCTGTTTTTTTACGCTGGGATCTACCACGTTGTTCATGTCCCACTCCTTTCCTGACGTGTGGGACATCCAGCACGTGTCGTGTTTGGCACCCTTCGTCATAAGAGTTGAAACGCTAGCATTCATCAGAAATAAAAAATAATTATAAATCGACAGTGATACTATTTTTTTGCGAACCAATCAGTAGTGAAACTATACCACGCGGTTTCCTTGCTCCTTGATATCGGAAAGAATACTTCCGTTCGCCAACATGTGGGACGTTGACCATCCTGGTCCACTTGCCATGCACGCAGAACTCCAAGGGAGTCACCCAGGTCGTCGCGCCGCAGTAACAATGACTAATGAGCCGTCAAATCACAGGCCCACTTCCCACTTTGAAGTTGCTTGGACGAAGGAACCATCATGACTTCGTTGAATTCCTCTTCTTGAAGAAAACTACTGTACCAGCAGTACTGCTAGCTACAGTAGTTACTCCAACAGAGGCCTCCTTTCGTTCATAGGATAGGAATATGAAAATCATAGGAACTGAGATGACTTGCATCTCCATTCCTATAGAGAAAGAGATGCCATTTGATGCTTAGGATAGGAATTTTTCCATTGAGTCTAGGCTAATGTATTGGTAATTTGCTCTAAAAACTACAGTAGTAACTAGTAGTACTGGTACATGCTCGTACTCAGACACACACACACACACACACACACACACACACTAACTACTAGTACTACTACTTCTCACATGCTGGCCAGACGCCGTTGTTCTCCTTCCCGGCTTTGTCGGCGACACCCCACCGTGCTTGGATCTCCGCTGACCTCTCCACAGCAGCGCGTGCGTCCTTTTCTTTCTTGCGGCGGTGGGCCTCTCTTTTCTTGAGTGCTTTCTGGCTTTTCCGCTCCCTCTGTGCGGCTTTGGCCGCCTCTTGCTCTACTGCATCTTCAAATTCCTCCCACATAGTTGTGAGGTCGCGAGCGACGATGAACTCGGCACGGCGGGATGCCATCACTTCCCTACCATTTTGTGTGCGGTTGTGGGCGGCAAGGAACTCGGTGCGGCGGGATGCCATCGCTGCCTTACCGGTTAGTGTGAAGCGCGGTGGCATGAACGACGCTTGGTGAGAGCTCTGGGGTGGAGTGGCCGGACAACCGTATAGTGCATTGGTTTGTCAAGAGCTCAAGGACAGAAGACGAAGCAAATTTGGATTCCCCTTCAATCCTGGTCATTTATTACTGAGTAAAATGCATTGGTGGTCATCGAACTTGTATTGATAGGTCAGTTTGATCATTGTATATGAGATATGGTGATTATACTGTCACTGGCTCAGCGTATAGCTCCGTATTTGTCTGATTGACCAGTCAAACAGTCCGCATGCGCCTCATGAGCTCGTGTTCTTTATCTATCTACGCGGGCCTACCTGTCAATGGAGAAAGAAATACTGTAAAAACCAAAATTATGCTAGAGTCTGGACCGCTTCCGGAGCCCCGCTCTCACCGCCCTGGCCCCTCAAGACGCCAGCTGCCCGCTGCATGCATGCATAGCAAGTAGTACTCCTTATGTGGAGGAGAGAGAGGCATTGACAAAGTCAAAGAGTGGGCTCTGCAAGAGCCCGTCTCTACACGTGCTCTGATGTGTACTACACAACCTTCTTGTAGACGTTGTTGGGCTCCAAGTGCAGAGGTTTGTAGGACAGTAGAAAATTTCCCTCAAGTGGATGACCTAAGGTTTATCAATCCATAGGAGGTGTAGGATGAAGATGGTCTCTCTCAAGCAACCCTACAACCAAATAACAAAGAGTCTCTTGTATCCCCAACACACCCAATACAATGGTAAATTGTATAGGTGCACTAGTTCGGCGAAGAGATAGTGAAACAAGTGGTGTATGGATAATAGATAAAGGTATTTGTAATCTGAAATAATAAAAACAGCAAGGTAGCAAGTGATAAAAGTAAGCGTAAACGGTATTGCAATGCGTTGAAACAAGGCCTAGGGTTCATATTTTCGCTAGTGTAAGTTCCCTCAACAATAATAACATAATTGGATCACATAACTATCCCTCAACATGCAACAAAGAGTCACTCCAAACTCACTAATAGGGGAGAACGAACGAAGAGATTATGGTAGGGTACGAAACCACCTCAAAGTTATTCTTTCCAATCAATCCGTTGGGCTATTCCTATAAGTGTCACAAACAGCCCTAGAGTTCGTACTAGAATAACACCTTAAGACACAAATCAACCAAAACCCTAATGTCACCTAGATACTCCAATGTCACCTCAAGTATCCGTGGGCATGATTATACGATATGCATCACACAATCTTAGATTCATCTATTCAACCAACAAAAAGGACCTCAAAGAGTGCCCCAAAGTTCTACCGGAGAATCATGATGAAAACGTGTGCCAACCCCTATGCATAGGTTCATGGGCGGAACCCGCAAGTTGATCACCAAAACATACATCAAGTGAATCACGTGATATCCCATTGTCACCACAGATACACACGGCAAGACATACATCAAGTGTTCTCAAATCTTTAAAGACTCAATCCGATAAGATTACTTCAAAGGGGAAACTCAATTCATTACAAGAGAGAACGGGGGGAGGAGAAACATAAGATCCAACTATAATAGCAAAGCTCGCGATACATCAGATCGTGCCAAATCAAGAACACGAGAGAGAGAGAGATCAAACACGTAGCTACTGGTACATACCCTCAGCCCCGAGGGAGAACTACTCCCTCCTCGTCATGGAGAGCACCGGGATGATGAAGATGGCCACCGGAGAAGGATTCCCCCTCCGACAGGGTGCCAGAACGGGTCTAGATTGGCTTTCGGTCGCTACGGAGGCTTCTGGCGGCGGAACTCCCGATCTATTGTGTTCACGGATGTTTTTAGGGTATATGGAGATATATAGGCGGAAGAAGTACGTCAGGGGGGCCACGAGGGGCCCACGAGGGTGGAGGGCGCGCCCCCTGCCTCGTGGCCTCCTCGCAGATCCCTTGACATGCACTCCAAGTCTTCTGGGCTTATTTCCTTCCAAAAATGAGTTCCGTGAAGTTTCAGGTCAATTGGACTCCGTTTGATTTTCCTTTTCTTCAAAACCCTAAAACAGGGTAAAAACAGAAACTAGCACTGGGCTCTGGGTTAATAGGTTAGTCCCAAAAATGATATAAAAGTGTATTTAAAGCCCATAAACATTCAAAACAGTAAATAATATAGCATGGAGCAATCAAAAATTATAGGTACGTTGGAGACGTATCAGCATCCCCAAGCTTAATTCCCGCTCGTCCTCGAGTAGGTAAATGATAAAAACAGAATTTTTGATGCGGAGTGCTACTTGGCATCGTTTCAATGTGATTCTTCTTAATTGTGGCAAGAATATTCAGATCCATAAGATTCAAGACAAAAGTTCATATTGACATAGAAATAATAATACTTCAAGCATACTAACTAAGCAATTATGTCTTCTCAAAATAACATGGCCAAAGAGAGCTATCCCTACAAAATCATATAGTCTGGCTATGCTCCATCTTCACCACACAAAATATTTAAATCATGCACAACCCCGATGACAAGCCAAGCAATTGTTTCATACTTTTGATGTTCTCAAACTTTTTCAATCTTCACGCAATACATGAGCATGAGCCATGGATATAGCACTATAGGTGGAATGGAGTGGTGGTTGTGGAGAAGACAAAAAGGAGAAGATAGTCTCACATCAACTAGGCGTATCAACGGGCTATGGAGATGCCCATCAATAGATATCAATGTGAGTGAGTAGGGATTGCCATGCAACAGATGCACTAGAGCTATAAGTATATGAAAGCTCAACAAAAGAAACTAGTGGGTGTGCATCCAACTCGCTTGCTCCCGAAGACCTAGGGCATTTTGAGGAAGCCCATCATTGGAATATACAAGCCAAGTTCTATAATGAAAGATTCCCACTAGTATATGAAAGTGACAACATAGGAGACTCTCTATCATGAAGATCATGGTGCTACTTTGAAGCACAAGTGTGGTAAAAGGATAGTAGCATTATCCCTTCTCTCTTTTTCTCTCAGTTTTATTTTTTAATATTTTTTTATATTTGGGCCTTCTCTTTTTTATGGCCTCTTTTTTGGGGGGCTTCTTTAGCCTCTTTTTTCGTCCGGAGTCTCATCCCGACTTGTGGGGGAATCATAGTCTCCATCATCCTTTCCTCACTGGGACAATGCTCTAATAATGATAATCATCACACTTTTATTTTCTTACAACTCAAGATTTACAACTCGATACTTAAGACAGGATATGACTCTATATGAATGCCTCCGGCGGTGTACCAGGATGTGCAATGATGCATGAGTGACATGCATGAATAATTATGGATGGTGGCTTTGCCACAAATACGATGTCAACTACATGATCATGCAAAGCAATATGACAATGATGAAGCGTGTCATAATAAACGGAACGGTGGAAAGTTGCATGGAAATATATCTCAGAATGGCTATGGAAATGCCATAATAGGTAGGTATGGTGGCTGTTTTGAGGAAGGTAAATGGTGGGTTTATGGTACCGACGAAAGTTGCACGGTACTAGAGAGGCTAGCAATGGTGGAAGGATGAGCGTGCGTATAATCCATGGACTCAACATTAGTCATAAAGAACTCACATACTTATTGCAAAAATCTATTAGTTATCGAAACAAAGTACTACGCGCATGCTCCTAGGGGGATAGATTGGTAGGAAAAGACGATCGCTCGTCCCCGACTGCCACTCATAAGGAAGGCAATCAATAAATAAATCATGCTCCGACTTCATCACATAACGGTTCACCATACGTGCATGCTATGGGAATCACAAACTTCAACACAAGTATTTCTCAAATTCACAACTACTCAACTAGCATGACTCTAATATTACCATCCTCATATCTCAAAACAATCATCAAGTATCAAACTTCTCATAGTATTGAGCATACTCATAAGAGAATTTTATTATTCTTGAATACCTAGCATATTAGGATTTTAAGCAAATTACCATGCTATTTAAGACTCTCAAAATAATCTAAGTGAAGCATGAGAGTTCATCTATTTCTTCAAAATAAAACTACCACCATGCTCTAAAAGATATAAGTGAAGCACTAGAGCAAATGACAAACTACTCCGAAAGATATAAGTGTAGATCAATGAGTAGTTGAATAATTATGCAACCATGTGAAGAATCTCTAACATTTAATAATTTAAAATCTTGGTATTTTGTTCAAACAACAAGCAAAGGAAAACAAAATGTCATCTACGAATAGCAAACATTATGTGAAGAAGCAAAAAACTTAGATCAACCGATACTAACCTATAGTTGTTGAAGAAGAAAGGTGGGATGCCAACCGGGGCATCCCCAAGCTTAGACGCTTGAGACTTATTGAAATATTATCTTTGGGTGAATTGGGCATCCCCAAGCTTGAGCTTTTGTGTCTCCTTAATTCCTCTCATATCACGGTCTCCCTAAATCTCAAAAGCTTCATCCACACAAAACTCAACAAGGACTCGTGAGATAAGTTAGTATAAACCATTGCAAAAACCTTATCGTACTCTACTGTAGAAAATCACTAAAATTATTATTCAACATTGCATACTAAATGCCTCTGCATATTTAATAGTCCTATCCTCAAATAGAATCATTAAAGAAGCAAACATATGCAAACAATGCAAACATAACAGCAATCTGCCTAAACAGGACAGTCTCTAAAGAATGCAGCAACATCCATACTTCCCTAGCTCCAAAAATTATGAAAGAAAATTCCCACTGTAGTAAATTTATCAGATCTTAATATGCAAAAGGTTTCAACATTTTATCACATTCTGACTTTTCTAGGGAATTATTGCAACAGCGGTAAACTTTCTGTTTTCAAACAGCAACATGTATACTTGTAACATATGCATAGTAAAGGCTATCAATGCCACTTTTATTGAAATAAAAGATGCAAAACATTGTTATAAATAACAGCAAGCAAATACTAACAAAATAAATTGACGCTCCAAGCAAAACACATATCATGTGGTAAATAAAAATATAGCTCCAAGTAAAGTTACCGATGAACGAAGACGAAAGAGGGGATGCCTTCCGGGGCATCCCCAAGCTTAGGCTCTTGGATATCCTTGAATATTACCTTGGGGTGACTTGGGCATCCCCAAGCTTAGGGTCTTGCCACTCCTTATTCCATAGTCCATCGAATCCTTACCCAAAACTTGAAAACTTCACAACACAAAACTTAAAGTAGAAAACTCGTGAGCTCCGTTAGTATAAGAAAATAAATCACCACTTCAAGGTACTGTAATGAACTCATTATTTATCTATATTGGCGTTAAACCTACTGTATTCCAACTTCTCTATGGTTTATAAACTCTTTTACTAGCCATAGATTCATCAAAATAAGTAAACAACACATGAAAAACAGAATCTGTCAAAAACAAAACAGTCTGTAGTAATCTGGGTCAAACTTATACTTCTGGAACTTATAAAATTCTCAAATAAATTTCTGGACCTGAGGAATTTATATATTAATCATATTCAAAAAGAATTAACTAAATATCGCTCTCCAAATAAAAATGGCAGCAATTCTCGTGAGCGCTAAAGTTTCTGTTTTTGAGAGCATGATCAACAAGACTCTCCCCAAGTCTTCCCAAAGGTTCTACTTGGCACAAACACTAATTAAAAGCATAAAACCACATATAAACAGAGGCTAGATGAATTATTTATTACTAAACAGGAACAAAAAGCAAGGAACAAAAATAAAGTTGGGTTGCCTCCCAACAAGCGTTATCGTTTAATGCCCCTAGCTAGGCATGATGATTTCAATGATGCTCACATAAAAGGTAAGAATTGAAACATAAAGAGAGCATCATGAAGAATATGACTAGCACATTTAAGTCTAACATACTTCCTATGCATAGGGATTTTGTGACCAAACAACTTGTGGGAACAAGAATCAACTTGCATAGGACGGTAAAACAAGCATAACTTCAAAACTTTAAGCACATAGAGAGGAAACTTGATATTATTGCAATTCCTACAAGCATATATTCCTCCCTCATAATAATTTTCAGTAGCATCATGAATGAATTCAACAATATAACCAGCACCTAAAGCATTCTTTTCATGATCTACAAGCATAGAAATTTTATTACTCTCCACATAAGCAAATTTCTTCTCATGAATAATAGTGGGAGCAAACTCAACAAAATAACTATCATGTGATTGAAGATTAAGATAAAGATGACAAGTTTTATGGTTACCATTATTCTTTAGAGCATACGTGTCATCACAATAATCATCATAGATAGGAGGCAAGCTTTCATCATAGTAAATTTGCTCATCAAAGCTTGGGGGGCAAAAAATATCGTCTTCATCAAACATAGCTTCCCCAAGCTTGTGGCTTTGCATATCATTAGCATCATGGATATTCAAGGAATTCATACTAACAACATTGCAATCATGCTCATCATTCAAATATTTAGTGCCAAACATTCTAATGCATTCTTCTTCTAGCACTTGAGCACAATTTTCCTTTCCATCATACTCACGAAAGATATTAAAAAGATGAAGCGTATGAGGTAAACTCAATTCCATTTTTTTTATAGTTTTCTTTTATAAACTAAACTAGTGATAAAACAAGAAACTAAAAGACTCGATTGCAAGATCTAAAGATATACCTTCAAGCGCTAACCTCCCCGGCAACGGCGCCAGAAAAGAGCTTGATGTCTACTACACAACCTTCTTCTTGAAGACGTTGTTGGGCCTCCAAGTGCAGAGGTTTGTAGGACAGTAGCAAATTTCCCTCAAGTGGATGACCTAAGGTTTATCAATCCGTAGGAGGCGTAGGATGAAGATGGTCTCTCTCAAGCAACCCTACAACCAAATAACAAAGAGTCTCTTGTGTCCCCAACACACCCAATACAATGGTAAATTGTATAGGTGCACTAGTTCGGCGAATAGATAGTGAAACAAGTGGTATATGGATAGTAGATAAAGGTATTTGTAATCTGAAATAATAAAAACAGCAAGGTATCAAGTGATAAAAGTAAGCATAAACGGTATTGCAATGCGCTGAAACAAGGCCTAGGGTTCATACTTTCGCTAGTGTAAATTCCCTCAACAATAATAACATAATTGGATCACATAACTATCCCTCAACATGCAACAAAGAGTCACTCCAAAGTCACTAATAGCGGAGAACGAACAAAGAGATTATGGTAGGGTACGAAACCACCTCAAAGTTATTCTTTCCAATCAATCCGTTGGGCTATTCCTATAAGTGTCACAAACAGCCCTAGAGTTCGTACTAGAATAACACCTTAAGACACAAATCAACCAAAACCCTAATGTCACCTAGATACTCCAATGTCACCTCAAGTATCCGTGGGCATGATTATACGATATGCATCACACAATCTTAGATTCATCTATTCAACCAACACAAAGGACCTCAAAGAGTGCCCCAGAGTTCTACTGGAGAATCACGACGAAAACGTGTGCCAACCCCTATGCATAGGTTCATGGGCGGAACCCGCAAGTTGATCACCAAAACATACATCAAGTGAATCACGTGATATTCCATTGTCACCACATATACGCACGGCAAGACATACAACAAGTGTTCTCAAATCTTTAAAGACTCAATCCGGTAAGATTACTTCAAAGGGGAAACTCAATTCATTACCAGAGAGAAGAGGGGGAGGGGAAACATAAGATCCAACTATAATAGCAAGGCTCGCGATACATCAAGATCGTGCCAAATCAAGAACACGAGAGAGAGAGAGATCAAACACATATCTATTGGTACATACCCTCAGCCCCGAGGGAGAACTACTCCCTCCTCATCATGGAGAGCACCGGGATGATGAAGATGGCCACCGGAGAAGGATTCCCCCTCCGGCAGGGTGCCAGAACGTGTCTATATTGGATTTCGGTGGTTACGGAGGCTTCTTGCGGCGGAACTCCCGATCTATTGTGTTCACGGATGTTTTTAGGGTATATGGAGATATATAGGCGGAAGAAGTACATCAGGGGGGCACGAGGGGCCCACGAGGGTGGAGGGCATGCCCAGGGGGGTGGGCGCGCCCCTGCCTCGTGGCCTCCTCGTAGATCCCCTGACGTGCACTCCAAGTCTTCTGGGCTTCTTTCCTTCCAAAAATGAGTTCCGTGAAGTTTCAAGTTAATTGTACTCCGTTTGATTTTCCTTTTCTTCGAAACCCTAAAATAGGGTAAAAACAGAAACTGGCACTGGGCTCTGGGTTAATAGGTTAGTCCCGAAAAATGATATAAAAGTGTATTATAAAGCCCATAAACATTCAAAATAGTAAATAATATAGCATGGAGCAACAAAAAATTATAGATACATCGGAGACGTGTCATGCTCCTAGGTATTAAAAAATTCTAAAAAAAGGCATAAAAAACAATTGTGTCTTAAAAAAAGAAAGGTAAAAAACATTTGAGAGGAAATAGATAGAGAGAAAGTGGGAAAAAGCTGTAACCTGGGCATTACATGAGGAAGGAGGGAGTGGTGCACATGCCAAGTTCACTGGGCTGCCGTGTTTCACACTCCTCCGTTGTAACAGTGGAGACAATAGCTTTCATCAAAAATAAACAATGAATACTCGTTGCTCGTCCTCTATATCGAAAAAAATACTTTCATTCGCCGACATGTGGGACGTCGACCATCCCGGTCCACCTGCCATGCACAAAATTATCCTGGTCTACCCCGGTCGTATCGCAGGCCCAACCTTTCCCACTGTAAGTTGTTCGGACGAAGGAACCATCATGACTTCGTTGAATTCCGCTTCTTCAAGAAAACTTAATGTACCCGCAATACTGCTACCACACGCGAAGACTGGACGGCACTGTACCGCGTCATATCACTGAAACCCACTAGGGAAAACTAGCCCGCCTAGGTCATCTATTTTGGAACGGAGGGAGTGCGTCTCTACACTGCTATGATTTTGTGTTGCACGTCATATCACTGAAACCCACTAGCCCAAACTAGCCTTCCTAGGTCATCGATCGCTAAGCCTATAATTTTAGGAGCTAGGGCTATTGGTCGATGGACGAGGGATAATTATAAGCATACCACGAGCTCATCAGCCCCAACGTTTTCTTCGGTGATTGTTTTGCATGTACTATAGCTCGCACAGTAGCTAGCCTACTAACACCAAGAATCATCAAACTAGCCCTGCTGATATGATAAACAGTTCAAACTTACATCTAATCATGCCATATATTACATCAAAAGCTGGTGAGGATACATCTGTTTCCATAACTCAGAGAGGATTCGCATGATTCATCGCATGATTCACTATCAAACAAAAGTAGCAAGATCCGCCCACACAAGACAGTGCACTAGCCCTGAGATGGTTTGATAACACGCATCATTCTGGTAATTAAACACAGGGCAATGCAAACTACCTTAGGATTAGCGCGACCAACTATTTCTTGTCATCGATCTCTCGGGCAATGACCACAACACGGACAGCGGCACGGGAATCGATTTCTGGGGCGATGTCCGCAGGACTGACCGCGACATCGGAATCGATCTCCGGGGCGATGCCAACAGGATGGGCCACAACATCGGAATTATCAAGGACGTCCACCGGCACCTGCACAACCCTAACATATTAGCAAGCACATTGCAAATAATCAAAAACCACAACTATGGTAATAAGCCATTATTTTTTACCTTGTGCAGCTCACCGGGGGATCTCATCCCTCCGGTGGCCATCTCCTCGTCCTCGATGGGGGCCATCACCTTGCCAGGGGAATACTGCTTCTCAACGACTACTATCTCCTCAAACTCGGTGTTCAGCCTCACATAGGTGGCAATCAGAGTTCCTGGGGTAGGCACGGTGGGGCCCTTGCCGTTCTTCCAACTTCCTTTGAGGAGTTCGTCCGCCAACGTCCTCAACTCTTTGGCCAATGCTTGTTTCTTGGAGTTCTTCATCTCCATGGGTTGGCCCACCAACATGGTCAACTCGTTGGTCGGTGCTCGCTTCCTGGAGATCGTTGTCTCCAATGGGTTGTCCGCGGCAACTCTTTGCCTAGTGCTCCAGGATCCATCAATGAACTGACAAACAAAAAGCAATCGAAAGGAAACCACAATCGCAATGAAAACGGGAAAAGAATAGGATGTGAGAATCGGTCAGTGCTTCGCAAAAAGAAGATTCTTGGAATGAAAATATAGCAGCATAACTGATTCGCCCACCTTTCCTTCGTTGGTACAGAAGAAAAATGGCAGAAGTGAGTAGCCTGGAGTGAGGTTTTCTTCAAGAAAGGGAAGAAAGGGCTTGAACGAGCGTTCCAATGAAATGATGGTTGCTTCGTCCAGTCCAACTTGGAGGCCACCTTAGCACTGCTGGTAAAGGTGTGGGTTTTGTGATATGACGGGTCATGATGGCCACACCGGGGTTACAGGTGAGTCTCGACTGTAGCACTTCGCTGTGATTTGGTGGATGGCACGCGGGCCCGGATGCTTTGAAATGTCCCACATGTAGATAGAGCGGCTAGTCATATAGGAGTGCTCAATATTGTGCACCGCGACAAAGGCGGAGAGGAAAACGAGAGAACTACGTAATTAATGCATGAGTTTAATTAGGGTAGTTTTGTAAAGTACGAGATACATTCCTCCAATCGCAAAATGCCTTGGTTCATGAGATTTGAGATTTGAGCCCTATAAACCGGAAGGGAGGGAGTACTGCACACAGTATATTCTAGTCACTTGTTGAAATCTCTAGAAAGGCAAATACTCCTTTCCGATTTACAGGGCAATACTACTCCCTCCGTCTAGGTGTGTAAGTCATCTTACGAAAACCAAATAGTCCCAAAACACTTAGGCGCGGTGCATTAACTTCTACCTTGTTTCTTGTTTCTTGACATATCAACCAATAAGAGATGAGGGGTGTGCATGCTTTTAATGACTTGCAATGGCTAGTTCATTGCATGCAATGCTATTAATTAGCAAATAAACATTGGTGACCCCAGGAGGAAATGGTGCTAAGCGCGTGGACCTGTGCAGAATGAGTATCAACCAATGGATAATGGAGTTTAATTGTTAAACAATAGCAATTTTGTCTCATGCAAGAGCCTGGCTAATACTCCAAGGAACAACACCACGCGAGCGTTTGCAAGTGCCACGTTCGGGTTGCGCTTGGCTCTTCGCCTCTTCGAGAAGACGAACAATAATGATGTTACTCCTACTTCTACAATATCGAATCCACTGTTGCATGTCCGTCCACCTCGTGCGGGAGGGATAGCGAAAGCTTCAACTTACTGCTCCTGCCTTTGTGTCCATGACAGGTGGGCCCAACAGGTGGTTGGCCCTCCAATCATGCAGCCAAAGGTAGGTGCAGTTAAGGCACCGGAGCTCAGTCCGCGAGGGAGAGGGCGTTGTAGTAATCAAATTTCTTGGTCTTGTACGAGTTGACGAAGATAGGGGTTGCTTGCTTGCTAGGGTTGCTCACTACGTATATATAGGCCGGAGCCTCCGCGCTTGCTTTCTAGGGTTGCTCTATTCACACACTCTCATCCTCTCCAGATTTAAACAACATAGGGGTAGTAACACCGTCTTTCTCCCTTCAAAAAACACTGGCTTTCTATCCTCACCGCTGGTTACAGATCCGGACATATCCCCCTCTGCCAGTGAAGGGGAGGAGGGGTAGCGTTTAGGCCGTCATCGACAGCGAGGGAGGAGACTCACTGCCGGCCGCACCGTTATCTCTGTCCGAGCGCCGACTCGGGAGGTCCTCCGATCCCTTCATCGTTGCCTATGGGCGGATCCGGCCTCCTGCCGCCCACCTATCCACATCCCGACGACCTTCAGGTATATCTTCGTTCGAAACCACCTTAGCTCTACTTCCCCAGCTCGCTATGTCGCTGCATGTGCATCATTTTCTACCTCTCAGCCTCTCTCGATCGGATGGTTCAACATCACATATTTTTTTCTTCTATTGTTAGAGGTAAAGCTACTTCATGGAGTCGAATCTTGTAGTACTTGGTTCAAACAAGAAATAAAGTGGGGGTGGGGGAATTTAGTATGTACATCGGACTTGGTACAAACAGGAAGGAAAGGGGTGAAAGTAGTATAGACTGGTCATCCAACCGGTCTCTTGGTCGAAAAGGGAAATATAGGGGTAACGTTGTACACAGTGGTATGGCCAGGACTAGATTTGCTATCCACACATAGGAGTAGGTGGCTAGAGTGAACAAAAATGGGACCAACCCAGATATGTTTCTTGGATGTTTGTTTCTCGGAGCAACAAACTATGAATCACCACTTTATGCCCCTGTTTACGTACATGGTGCTGGATTGCTGGTGCACCCACTATTATAAGACATGACAAGTTTAGCCAAATGTTTTTGCCTGTAATTGTTTAAGACTCTGACTGTTTCCTCTGTGCCTTTTTGTGCAAACAAGGATATCCAATTCACCTGGTTGCTGTTATGACCTTTTGGTGCACTGCACAAAACTCTTCTTAAAAGAAGTGACTTTTGTGTTGTTTAACTGGAATGTCAGAATGGAGCAGTTGGTTCATTTTGGTGGAACTGCACAAAGGGAGATCTGTGTTCCAATCCTCATCATCCATATTGGCGCCATAAACTTCCTTTAGGTAAGAATGATATTTAATGCATGTGTTCATCTCTATTTTTCAACTGCCATGAGAAAATAATGTTGTTTTTTACTAGTACACTTGTACTCTCTCACTGACAAAAGCAATTCTGAATTAGAAGGCCAATCATGTACTTGGTTTCACCAACTGGTGAGGAGAAAGAGAAACAGAGCATGAAGAGGAAGAAGAAGAATAAACAGTGCCAAGGCGATCTTGCTGAAGCCAGAGGCCTCAGTCGAGGCCATTCAAGGGCTCCGGCAACGACTACCTTACATGTGAGACAATCCTCCAGGAGACCTTCCACTTCTGTTGTCTCACTTAATTAATTAGGAGTACTTAAGTACCACTAATTTATTACTGCCTAATTTTCCTGTTGGAGTTAAACAAATCTTTAGTAGGACCCTATGCTAAATCATGTACGTGTGTATGTTTGTCTATGGAGGTGAATCATGTGGTGGAGCAGGGAGGGAATATTATTAGTGTCATGACATAATAGTGCTATTGTTTTGCATGTCAATTTATTGCCATTGGTTCAATGAGGCAATGTTTTGCATATTGTCCATCATGAATTTGATGCTACTGGTTGAGTAATATGCTAATGTCTTCCTATCCTTTCTCACTAAGCTAATGAAGGTTTCACCTTGTTCCTACTTGTGCAAACAGGGATCATGTTGTGCCAATCATACATTAAATGGAACTACACAAGACAATACAATGAACTGTATCCCAGCCAGTGCTTTAACTCTGCTGGAAGTTCTTGATAATCTTTCGATATAATCTCAGCACTGGTAAACAAGAGTGATTTCAACCATACATTTGAAGTGCACAAAAATATATACTATTGTGTGATTCCAGTGAGTGCTTTATCATCTCTTATGGGACTACATGAATAAGCTTTTTTTCTCAGGTTGGTACGGGCCTAAGGCCTTCATCCATATTAGTTTGCTGTCATCTCTATTTGTATCGTGCTACTGTCATGAGAAACTCCTTTATCTTTGCACGTTAAAGTTTTGCAACCTATGATGAATGGCAATGCTTTGAGTGTTGAGTTGAGCTAATTGGCACTGATTAAATAAACTAATACCTCTCTTTAAGCAAGACTACTATGTTGCTAACTTTACCCATTAAGATAATGAGGGTGCTTCTATTTGTTAGTGTATGTTTCATAAACTAGTCCCACTATTACAGTAATCTCACTCTCTCAATATATGTGCCAACAGGGATGCTCGATTTTGGTGGAACTACACAAAAACTTTGGGTGCTTCATTGCCTCGACAGCTTCCGTCCTTTCCTGTCAGTCGCTAAACTCCGCATGCTTTCTTCCTTTGCTGTCAGTCGCTTGGCTTATCTCAGCTTCCAGTCAAAGGAAATAGTAATTGATATGCTACCTCACACAGGTTGGTACTAGTCTTTATCCTGATTATTGTGCCTGTCATATGTATTGGTAATTTGGTATTGTGCTACTGTTTGCCGATTTCATAAAGGAGTAGTTTGGAGCCTAAACTCGCAGGCAAATCATTACATCGGGCGATTTCAGTAGAACTACAAAAAATGATCAGATGGACAGGTACTTATGCTGCTGCTATGTACTCCAAAGTTCACTCAGACAAGCATCGATGTTGACAAGAAGTGCCTATATTCATTCGCGTATCAAACGGCGTCAACCAATTGTCAAACTCCAAGTGTTAGGAGAGTGAACGCCAAAAATATTGCTTGGTGCATAGCCCAGAAAAACGCAGTTCAGTCTTTGGTCCCAATTTGTGCCTTTTGGTTATCGACACATATCGTAGCGAACTACATGGCATGGAGTCTAAAGATTCCAGACAAGTTGGTTAACGCGTATATTCATCTGGCACTTAATCGGTCTGCACGCCAAGGATGCTCCATTTCAGTTGAACTGCACAAAAAAATTGGGTGGTTCATTTTTTCAACAGCCTCCTTTCTCGTCTTCAATGTAGAATTTTGGCGAGATATAGGACCAAGATGACCCAGTAAACTGGTTGGATGAAAGTAGTGGCCAAGTTGCTCAAACCTCCCTCGGCACGAGGCCACTATTTGAGGATAAACCTACAAGCAAAGTTCAGATTGGCTGTGCTGCCTGTTTTGTACTCGAAAGTTTATTCGTACAAGAACTAATTTTAGCAAGAAGTACCTCCGATTGAACACCATTTACCAGTCTGTACCCTAGGTAATTAAAGTTCGTCCATGGATCATATTGGCTGTGATCTCAATCATTTGGATGCATAAACATACTGAACATGTGTATATCTGAATCTTTTTGTAAATTATGTATGAATATTGTCGTGTGATCTATCAATCATTTGGATGCATAGATATGCTGAGCTTGTGTATATATGTATCTTTTGAGTTGTTCATTGTGAATGTTGGCTATGGATATGAACGTGTCCTGTGAACCTGAGTTTGATATGAATGTTTACCTTTTCTGTTGTATTTGTGTGTGAACTTGTTAGTATGCCTACTGTGGGGTATAAAACGCATGTCTCTTATAAAAGTAATGCTGTGTCCAATTTATGTTTTCCCTTCTAACCACATTATATATAATTATATTATTACTATTATCATATATTTAATAGAGACTTATATATACATTATAAAAGCATCCCAACTTATAAAATTAAATGTTTAATGGAAGTTGGCAAGGAAAATCCTGGTTGTTTTTGACTCACAGCCAAGGAAAATCCTGGTGATTGCGTACAAAAGCTTGCGAAGATTTTAAGGACCAATTTAATAATAACGCGCTCATTTTTATTTTGAGCAATAACTCGCTATTATATATATATATAATGTGCCTCTCCGGTTTATTCTTTGATATTAATTGCTCCTTCTAACATAACATTATACTCCCTCTGTCCGAAAATACTTGTCATCAAAATGGACAAAAAGGGATGTATCTAAAACTAAAATACATCTAGATACATCCCTTTTATCCATTTTGATGACAAGTATTTCCGGACGGAGGGAGTATATATAACGAACCCACCTAATACGTGTATTTCAAGGAAGTGAAATGGGCTGGGATTTCTTAGAAAATATAAATGGGCCTGATTGACGCGAAATTATTTGTTCACCCAGCCCAGCAAATGGACTGTACATTCTAGAAAACATGGGTTAAATATATGCCACATTTTTGCAGGCTGACATGTGGGCCAATAGGTCGAAGCCTACGTAGGGCGTTGTCAACTTGGTCAACAAATGATTGTGTCATCCACAACCATTGGATTTATATCCAACGACCGACATGCACCTTCAATCTCTCGTCTTCTTCCTCCAGCGTCGCCGGGACCGCCTGGTCCGGCCTCCGGCGGCTAGCGGCTCTGCTTAGCATGCATCGCTGTGAAGCGCTACCCCACCGCCGGCCAGGCTATCCCTCCACCCCTCGACACCTCCTGTTATTCTCCATAGACTACAGCCCCACGCCGCAACAGAACCAGTTATAACCCTTCTCCTCCTCTCAATCTGCGACTCCACTGCCGCGTTTTCCCATCTCCGAGTCATTCCCGTCCAGGGCCTTGCCGTCGTCCACCGCCTTGCTGCGTTCGGTGCGGCGTGGTCAACAAACAAGAGTCATCGGAAGAGGACTTTATGTGGAGAGCCTGACGGCTGGGACCCATGAGGTCCATGGTCGCACGCAAGGAAAGTTCCTCCTTATTAAGCTGAAAAAATGTTTCATCCACCTGACTGCTGGGACCCACCGGCTGTATCTTTGCACGGGAGGAAGTGCCTCCTTGTTTTGCGAAAAAATTTATTCATCCCGTTGATAGCTGGGACCCGTCAGATTTGGTGACTGACTTGTGGGCCTACTAAGTGGACGTGTACGCACGGCTTTGTCAACTTAATCAACAAATGATTCTAGCAGCTGGACCGTTGGATGTTAAGCCAACAGCCGTGCTCCTTCTTCAACCTCTGTTCTTGCTCCTGTCTCCCATGGGCGGCACCGCGGCTGTGCTGCCGCGCACCCGAACCAGTGAAGTTTCCCACTCCTCTCCATCTGCGACTTCACTGTAGCTTAATAAATAGTAACGTCTTTGGTTTTAGCCCGGTTTTCCGTAGATTAACCAGGCAATTCTCTTCTTCTCAATTAATCGACGAGGCAATTCTTTTGCCTCCGATTCGAAAAAAATAATAACGTCTAACTGAGCCAGTTAGTTAGATACGTACACTTGGTGTAGTAGGATCTTTATTTAGTTTGATGCATACACTTGTTCTTTTTTGGTAGCCCTTTTGTAATGATGGCTGATGTTTGGTTTGGAAGAGAGAGCTGCGTCTTCACTCTTCTGGCCTGCTTACTGCTTCTGTTGCACCCCCAGCCCTGGTTGCTGCTGCTGCTATTTTCAATGTACAATCAGTAGTATATTTCATCTGTTGGTTGAATAAATGTGTTGTTAGAACGACAAACACAATGTTTTGGAAGTCGTTGCATGGTTCGATCCTTTAGTGCCCCGTACCGTACGTAGCGCATACTATTTATCGTACGGAACACATTTTTTTGAAACTCGGAACACATTTTCCACTTGTTGATAACATGCAGCCCACTGATGAAGGCCCAATAGAGAAGCCCATAATTAACTGGAAGGGAGGCTCTCACATGAATCCGGCCCAGGTACATGCTCATGGTCCCCTAAACATAAATAAGTAAATAAATAAATAAATAAAGCTAAATGCTCATGCACCAGTTCTTTGGGAAAATAGGTAGCCCAGTATTTCTTTTTGAAGAATACCCAAGCTAGGCCTATTTGTTTTCTCCGAATTACTGGGCTGCAAATCTTTCAAGACGAGGAGGGATGCATTCCGGCCTGGCTTAAGAGTATGGTCAATGTCTGTTAAAAGTAATATCAAAAGGGGTTGAAAATTCCAAAAAATTTATAGCAAATGGGATATAAGTTTCTTTTTTTGTTTTTGTTCTTCACTGATATCTTATACGTATTTCATTGGATTTAACATGACATAGTACTAATTTATTTTTAAATTTGTTTTAGTATGGCTATTAATTTTTGGATTAAGAATATTTCGTTCCCCAGCAAAAATTTGCGAATTTTCAAAATTTCCCACATATTTAGTTAATTTTTTGACCCTGGTACTGACCAGAAAATGGCCAGCAATTCTAAAAATGGAAAACGGGCTGCAATAAATTCCATATGAATTAGAAAATGAGTAAAAATTATAAAAATAATAGCAAATGGGTGTACACGCCACAGATTTCGAGGCTGACTTGTTTACGCAAGGCTTTGTCAGTGAACACACGATTCTAGCAGCAGTTAGTGTTGGATGTCCATCCAACGGCCGACGTGCTTCTTCAATCTCTGATCTTCCTGCTCCAGCCGCCTAAACTAGCACCGGCGGGACTGCCTGCTCCCTCCTCTTGTGGCCCGCTGTGATGCCGCGCAGGCTTCCCCGGCCCACCCTACTCCCTCCGCTGGCCTGGCCGCACGCAATCAACTGCCTCCTTATTACGCGAAAAAATGATTCCTCCCACTGACATCTGGGGCGCACCGGTTGGGAGGCTGACCTGTGGGCCTACTAAGTTGACGCGTACGCAGGGCTTGTCAACTTAGTCAACAAACGATTCTAGCAGCAGTAACCGTTGGATTTGAATCGAATGGTCCTGCTGCTTCTTCAATCGCTGCTCTTCTTGCACCAGCCGCCCAAACCAGCGCCGGGGAGACCACCTGCTCCTGCCTCCAGTGGCCGGCTGTGCTGCCGATGAGGCCTCATCGCCCCCTACTACTCCCACCGCTAGCCAGGCCCTGCGGCGACGGCAGCCTCACACCGCAGCCGAACCAGTGAACCCTCATACTCCTCTCCGCGTGGGCATCCACTGCCGCGTCTTCCCCGGCTCCGCGTCATCCCCTTCCTAGGCCTCGCCGTCGTCCACCGCCTTGGTGCTCTCGGCGCTGCATGGTCAACACTGTCAACGACATTCCATCGGAAGAGTATTGTACGTGGAGAGGCTGACAGCTGGGTCCACGGCCACAACCCGGTTTTTTGTGATTTGCCAAGTAAGTCGCTTTGTCAGGCCTGTTGGGCTGCAAATCTTTCAAGACGAGGAGAGCTTTCATTCGGCTGGCCGAGAAAATGGCCCATCAGTAATGAGAAATGGGCTATACATTTTTAAAACACATCAAACCGGCAATCAGTTTCAAATATCTTTTTTTATTTCGGGATTTGAAATTACATTAATTTTTATGCGTGGAGAATTTGTTGGATTTTATATTGATATACACTTATTTTTAAAATCAGTTTGAATGTGAGTCGAAATTTTGGGATTCAAACAGTCTGGACCACACCGAAATATGCAAAATTTCGTATAATTTTTTAACCATGGCCACAATATGGGCTGTAATGCTAACAAAAAGAATATGGGCTCCAAAAAAACCTTAATAATTAGCAAATTGGCTGTAAATTATTAGAAATAATGGCAGATGGGCTGTATGCTATTTTCCACGGATTTGAGGCTTTCCTAAAAAAGGTTGACGCACAAGCAGTGACTGTTGGATGGCCATCCAACGACCGTCGTGCTTCTTCAATCTCTGCTCTTCCTGCTCCAGCCGCTCAAACAGGCGCCGGCGGGACTGCCTGCTCCCTCCTCCCCGCGGCCGGCTCTGCTGCCACACAGGCCTCACCACCCCACCATACTCCCATCGCTGGCCTAGCCATCCCTTTACTCACCCACACCTGCTGTTATTCTCCGGCGACGGCAGACGAACCAGTAAACCCTCGTATAGTCATGCTCCCCTCCGCGTGGGAAACAACTGCCGAGTCTTCCCTGCCTCCGTGTTGTTCCCTTCCTAGGCCTCGCCATCGTCCACCTCCCTGGTGCTCTCGGCGCGGCCTGGTCAACGACCGACATGCATCTGAAGTGGACTTTACGTGGAGAGGCCGACAGCTGGGTCCATGGCCGCACGCAAGGAAATGCCTCCTTATTACGCGCAAAATAATGATTCCTCCACCTGACATTAGGGACCCACCGAAAGGGCCTCTGTATTTTGCGAAAAAACGTTATCTCCACTGACAGCTCGAACCCACCAGCTATATCTTCGCATGCAAGGAAGTGCCTTCTTATTACGAACAAAAAAATGAATACTCCCCCTGTTAGCTGGGACCCAGTATAGTGGCAGGCTGACTTGTGGGCCTACTAAGTCGACGGGGACGGAGGGCTTTGTCAACTTAGTCAATATGCACGACTCTAGCTCTAGTGACCGTACGATGTCCATCCAACGGCCGTAGTTCTTCTTCAACCTCTGGTCTTCTTGCTCTAGCTGCCCAAACTAGCACCGGTCGTGCCTCGTGCTGCTGCCTCCCATGGCCGGCTACGATGCGGCGGAGGCCTCACCACCCCCTACTACTCCCACCGCTGGCCAGGCCATCCCTCTACTCACCCACACCCCCTGTTATTCTGCGGCGACGGCAGCCTCACACCACAGCGAACCAGTGAACCCTCGTACTCCTCTACGTGTGGGCACCCACTACCGCATCTTCCCCGGCTCCGCGTCGTCCCCTTCCTAGGCCTCGCCGTCGTCCACCGCCCTGGTGCTCTCGGCACGGCGTGGTCAATGTGGTCAAGGAACGGCTTCCATCGGACATGGACTGTACGTGGAGAGACTGACAGCTGGGTCCACGGCCGCAGCAAGGAAGTGCCTCCTTATTACATGCAAAATAATTATTCCTCCACCTGACAGCAGGGACCCACCGGACAGGCCACCGTATTTCGTTGGGACCCACCAGCTACATCTTCGCACGCAAGGAAGTGCCTGACAGTCGGGACCCACCTGGTCGAAGCGTATGTAGCATTGTCATTCTGGTCGCGAACATGTATGTACATATATACTGGTGGATGTAGAGGCGCACACGTGTCGTAGTAGAGGCGGCCAGGGTGCAAGAAAGAAAATACGGTCATGTATGTGTACATACGGGCGGGGTCTCGAACACCTACTCGCGCATACGTACGGCCAGGGCTCGTGTACATGGCTGGGTCGGAACGGAGAAACAGCGTCGTCGTCGTGTTCATGGGGAGGCAACGGAATGCATCGTGTTCATGGGGAGGCAATGGAATGCGTCGTCTTCATGGGGAGGCAACGGAATGCGTCGTGTTCATCGGGAGGGCTTAGACGGAACAGGCAATGGAAACGAGGCCTGGCATACCGCAGAATGGAGGAAACGGCCTTGTGTTCGACCGGCCACGTTCGAAATGGGATCCTGTTCATCGGGAGGGGTCTGGCGTACCGCAAAACGGAGGAAACGGACCTCCTACGGTCGAAACGGGGATCCTATTGATCGGGAGGGGTGTGGCGTACCGCAAAACATTCGAAACGGACTTGTGTTGGAGCGCTACGGTCGAAACGGGGGTCCTGTTCATCAGGAGGGGTATGGCATACCGCAAAACGGGACTCCACGGGATACTGTTCATCTCCACCGTCGACCCCCTCCAGCCTCCACGAGCTACTGTTCATCCACCGTCGACCTCCTCCAGCCTCCACCTGCGACTGTTCATCCAGCCTCCACCACGCGCTACTCCACCGACTACTGTTCAACCAGACCTCTCCACGGGCTCCTGTTCAACCATTCCTCCACGGGCTACTGTTCATCCTGCCCTCCACCGTCTACTGTTCATCCTGCCCTCCACGGGGTGGTCCTGTTCATCCAGCCCTCCACGGGGTCCTATTCATCCAGCCCTCCACGGGGTCCTGTTCATCCAGCCCCAACCGGCTCGATCGATCGGGGTCCTGTTCATCCAGAGGCAACACCACGGGGTCATGTTCATCCACCCCCACCGGGAACTGTTCATCCAAACCCCCCGCAATGCTCACTGTTCATCCAGAGGTAGCATAGATCGGCTTCATTTAGCAGTAGTACCGAAGGAATCCTCGATCGGGTTCAGTTAACAGCCATCGATCGATCGCTCGGGTTCAGTAACACGTAGCCTGCAGTGCAATCGCTCGGGTTCAGTTAGAGCCCAACGCGTCGCTCGGGTTCAGTTAGAGCCAACGCCTCGCACACACGCGCGTACGTGTATGAGAGAAGCGCGCATCGCTCGGCCCCCGACCTCCCACCGTAACTGGGAACTCCCCAAAATTTTCCTCGCCCTCGCTTCTACCACGGTTTTTTCCGTCATGGACGACCCAAAGAATGTCATGCAGCTGCGTCTCCGGCCCGCCCAGGACGAAAAGCCCATTTTTTTGTCATGATTTTTTGTCATAGAAGTAGGAGCCCACCACATCTATGATGATACCGGGTTTTGTCACAATTATCATCATAGAAGTGTCATATGTATGACAGAAAAAAAATTCGTTCGGCCCAAAATGTCACGGACGTCTTTTTTTGTAGTGTAGAGAATAAATGGATCTTCAAGAAGAAAACTGACGCTGACGGTAATGTTACTGTCTACAAATCTCGACTTGTTGCAAAAGGTTTTCGTCAAGTTCAAGGTGTTGACTACGATTAGATTTTCTCACACGTAGTGATGCTTAAGTCTGTCCGAATCATGTTAGCAATTGCCACATTTTATGAAATCTGGCAAACGGATGTCAAAACCGCATTCCTTAATAGATTTCTTAAAGAAGAGTTGTATATGATACAACAAGAAAGTTTTGTCAATCCTAAAGGTGCTAACAAAGTGTGCAAGCTCCAGCGATCCATCTATGGACTATTGCAAGCATCTCAGAGTTGGAATATATGCTTTGATGAGTTGATCAAAGCATATAGTTTTATACAGACTTTTGGAGAAGCCTGTATTTACAAGAAAGTGAGTGGGAGCTCTGTAGCATTTCTGATATTATATGTGGATGACATATTGTTGATCGAAAATGATACTGAATTTCTGGATAGCATAAAAGGATACTTGAATAAGAATTTTTCAAAGAAAGACCTCGATGAAGCTGCTTACACATTGAGCATCAAGATCTATAGAGATAGATCAAGACGCTTGATAATATTTTTCAATGAGTACATACCTTGACAAGATTTTGAAGTAGTTCAAAATGGAATAGTCAAAGAAGGAGTTCTTGCCTGTGTTACAAGGTGTGAAGTTGAGTAAAGACTGAAAACCCGACCACAGCAGAAAATAGAAAGAGAATGAAAAATCATTCCCTATGCCTCAATCATAGGTTCTATAAAGTATGCTATGTTGTGTACCAGTCCTATTGTATACCTTAGCATGATTCTGGCAAGGGAGTACAATAGTGATCTAGGAGTAGATCACTGGACATCGATCAAAACTATCCTTAAAGGACTAAGGAAATATTTCTTGGTTATGGAGGTGATAAAAGAGTTCGTCGTAAAGAGTTACGTCGATGCAACCTTTTTACATCGATCTAGATGACTCTAAGTCTCAATCTAGATACATATTGAAAGTGGGAGCAATTAGCTAGAGTAGTTCTGTGCAGAGTATTGTAGACACAAAATTTGCAAAATACATATGGATCTGAATGTTGCAGACCCGTAGACTAAGCTTCTCTCACAAGCAAAAAATTATCACTCTTTGGGCGTTAATCACATAGCGATGTGAACTAGATTATCGACTCTAGTAAACCCTTTGGGTATTAGTCACCTGGAGATGTGAACTAATCACATAAAGATGTGAACTATTGGTGTTAAATCACATGATGATGTGAACTAGATTATTGACTCTGGTGCAAGTGGGAGACTGAAGGAAATATGCCCTAGAGGCAATAATAAAGTTATTATTTATTTCCTTATATCATGATAAATATTTATTATTCATGCTAGAAATGTATTAACCAGAAACTTAGTACATGTGTGAATACATAGACAAACAGAGTGTCACTAGTTTGCCTCTACTTGACTAGCTCGTTGAATCAATGATGGTTATGTTTCCTAACCATAGACATGAGTTGTCATTTGATTAATGGGATCACCTCATTAGAGAATGATGTGATTGACTTGACTCATCCGTTAGCTTAGCACGATGAGCGTTTAGTTTGTTGCTATTGCTTTCTCCATAACTTATACATGTTCCTATGACTATGAGATCATGCAACTCCCGAATAACGAAGGAACACTTTGTGTGTAACAAACGTCACAACATAACTGGGTGATTATAAAAGTGCTCTACAGGTGTCTCCAATGGTGTTTGTTGAGTTGGCATAGATTGAGATTAGGATTTGTAACTCCGAGTATCGTAGAGGTATCTCTGGGCCCTCTCGGTAATGCACATCACTATAAGCCTTGCAAGCATTGTGACTAATAAGTTAGTTGCGGGATGATGCATTACGGTATGAGTAAAGAGACTTGCCGGTAACGAGATTGAACTAGGTATTGAGATACCGACGATCGAATCTCGGGCAAGTAACATACCGATGACAAAGGGAACAACGTATATTCTTATGCGGTTTGACCGATAAAGATCTTTGTAGAATATGTAGGAACCAACATGAGCATCCAGGTTCCACTATTGTTTATTGACCGGAGACGTGTCTCGTTCATGTCTACATAGTTCTCGAACCCATAGGGTCCGCACGCTTAACGTTCGGTGATGATCGTATTATGAGTTTATGTGTTTTAATGTACTGAAGGTAGTTCAGAGTCCCGGATATGATCACGGACATGACGAGGAGTCTCGAAATGGTTGATACATAAAGATAAATATATTGGATGACTATATTTGGACATCGGAATGGTTCCGGGTGAGATCGGGCATTTTCCGATGTACTGGGAGGTTACCGGAACCCCCCGGGAGGTATATGGGCATTATTTGGCCAAAGTGGGAGAGAGGAGAAAGGAGCAAAGGAGGCCCCCCCCCCAATCCCAATCCGAATTGGGAGGGGGGCCGACCCCCCCTTTCCTTCCTCCTTCCTCCCCCTTCCTTCTCTCCTAATCCAACTAGGGAAAGGGGGGAATCCTACTCCCGGTGGGAGTAGGAATCTGGTACGTCCATTTTGCATCATGCTTTTACTTTGATATTTATTACATTATGGCCTATTATTACACATTATGTCACAATACTTATTCCTACTCTCTCTTGTTTTACAAGGTTTATATGAAGAGGGAGAATGCCGGCAGCTGGAATTCTGGGCTGGAAAAGGAGCAAATATTAGAGACCTATTCTGCACATCTCCAAAAGTCATTAAACTTCACAGGAGCACGTTTCAGAATTAAAAAATATTGGGCGAAAGAAGTACCAGAGGGGGGCCACCCACCATCCATGAGGGTGGGGGCGCGCCCCCTGCCTCGTGGCCTCCCTGGCAGCCCTCTGATGCCCATCTTCTGCTATATGAGGTCTTTCGTCGAGGAAAAAATGATAAGCTAGCTCACGGGACGAAACTCCGCAGCCACAAGGCGGAACCTTGGCGAAACCAATCTAGGGCTCCAGCGGAGCTCTTCTGCCGGGGAAACTTCCCTCCGGGAGGGGGAAATCATCACCATCGATCCTCTTATCTGGAGGGGGTCAATCCCCATCAATATATTCACTAGCACCATCTCATCTCAAACCCTAGTTTATCTCTTGTATCCAATCTTTGTCTCAAAACCTCAGATTGGTACCTGTGGGTTGCTAGTAGTGTTGATTACTCCTTGTAGTTGATGCTAGTTGGTTTATTCGGTGGAAGATCATATGTTCAGATACTTTATGCATATTAATACCCCTTTGATTATGAACATGAATATGATTTGTGAGTAGTTATGTTTGTTCCTGAGGACATGGGAGAAGTCTTGCTATAAGTAGTCATGTGAATTTGGTATTCGTTTGATATTTTGATGAGATGTATGTTGTCTCTCCTCTAGTGGTGTCATGTGAACGTCGACTACATGAAACTTCACCATTGTTTAGGCCTATGGGAAGGCATTGGGAAGTAATAAGTAGATGATGGGTTGCTAGAGTGACATAAGCTTAAACCCTAGTTTATGAGTTGCTTCGTAAGGGGCTGATTTGGATCCATATGTTTCATGCTATGGTTAGGTTTACCTTAATACTTCTTTTGTAGTTGCGGATGCTTGCAATAGGGGTTAATCATAAGTGGGATGCCTGTCCAAGGAAGGACAGTACCCAAGCACCGGTCCACCCACATATCAAGTTATCAAAGTACCGAACGCGAATCATATGAACGTGATGAAAACTAGCTTGATGATACTTCCCATGTGTCATCGGGAGCGCTTTCCTTTATATAAGAGTTTGTGTAGGCTTGTCCTTTGCTACAAAAAGGATTGGGACATCTTGCTGCACCTTATTTACTTTTATTACTTGTTACCCTTTACAAATTATCTTATCACAAAACTATTTGTTACCGATAATTTCAGTGCTTGTAGAGAATACCTTTTTGAAAACTGCTTATCATTTCCTTCTGCTCCTCGTTGGGTTCGACACTCTTACTTATCGAAAGGACTATGATAGACCCCCTATACTTGTGGGTCATCAAGACTCTTTTCTGGCGCCGTTGCCGGGGAGTGAATGCTTTTGGTACGTGGAATTTGGTAAGGAAAAATTCATATAGTATGCTGAAATTTACTGTCACTTGTTACTATGGAACATAATCCTTTGAGGGGTTTGTTCGGGGTATCTTCACCCCAACCAGTGGAGCAAAGAGTTGTTCACCAACCTACTGAACCTACTGAAAATGTTTACTTTGAAATTCCTTCAGGTATGATAGAGAAACTGCTAGCTAATCCTTTTACATGTGATGGAACAATGCATCCCGATTTGCACCTAATCTATGTGGATGAAGTTTGTGTATTATTTAAGCTTGCAGGTATGCCCGAGGATGTTATCAAGAAGAAGGTCTTCCCTTTGTCTTTTAAGGGAAAGGCATTGACATGGTTTAGGCTATGTGATGATATGGGATCATGGAACTACAACCGATTGAAATTGGAATTTCATCAGAAGTTTTATCATATGCATCTTGTTGATCGTGATCGTAATTATATATATAATGTTTGGCCTCATGAAGGAGAAAGCATCGCTCAAGCTTGGGGGAGGCTTAAGTCAATGTTATATTCATGCCCCGATCATGAGCTCTCAAGATAAATTATTATTCAAAATTTTTATGCTCGGCTTTCTCTCGATAATTGCTCCATGCTCGATACTTCTTGAACTGGCTCATTTATGATGAAGACTATTGAATTCAAATGGGATTTATTGGAAATAATTAAAAGCAACTCTGAAGATTGGGACCTCAACGGAGGTAAGGAGTCAGGTTTAACACCTAAGTTTGATTGTGTTAAATCTTTTATGGATACCGATGCTTTCTGTGAATTTAGCACTAAATATGGACTTGCCTCTGAGATAGTAGCTTCTTTCTGTGAATCCTTTGCTACTCATGTTGATTTCCCTAAGGAGAAGTGGTTTAAATATAACCCCCCCATTTGAAGTAAAAGTAGTTGCACCTATTAAAGTTGAAGAAAAGACTATCACTTATAATGATCCTGTTGTTCCTACTGCTTATATTGAGGAACCACCTTTCCCTGTTAGAATAAAGGAGCATGCTAAAGCTTCAGCTGTGGTTCGTAAGAGTAATACTAGAGCACCTACTCCCTCTGAGCAAATTAAAGTTGAACATAGTATTGCTATGGTTAAAGATCTCTTGGCCGATAATATTGATGGGCATGTTATTTACTTCTGTGATGAAGCTGCTAGAATTGCTAGACCCGATATTAAAAATAAACATAGACCTGTTATAGGCATGCCTGTTATTTCTGTCAAAATAGGAGATCATTGCTATCATGGCTTATGTGATATGGGTGCTAGTGCAAGTGCAATACCTCATTCCTTATATAAAGAAATTATGCATGATATTGCACCTGCTGAGATAGAGGAAATTGATGTTACTATTAAGCTTGCCAATAGAGATACTATTTCACCAGTTGGGATTGTTAGAGATGTTGAAGTCTTGTGTCAGAAAGTCAATATCCTGCTGATTTTCTTGTTCTTTGTTCCCCACAAGATAACTTTTGTCCCATTATATTTGGTAGACCCTTCTTGAATACTGTTAATGCTAAGATAGACTGCAAGAAGGATGTAGTTACTATTGGTTTGGGGGATATGTATCATGAGTTTAATTTTGCTAAATTTCGTAGGCAACCCCATGATGAAGAATTGCCTAGTAAAGATGAAATTATTGGTCTTGCTTCTATTTCTGTGCCTCCTAATGATCCTTTAGAACAATATTTGCTAGACCATGAAAAATGATATGTTTATGAATGAAAGAAGGGAAATAGATGAAGTATTCTTTAAACAGGGGCCTATTTTGAAACACAACTTGCCTGTTGAGATTTTAGGGGATCCCCCTCCACCCAAGGGTGATCTCGTGTTTGAGCTTAAACCTTTACCTGATACTCTTAAATATACTTATCTTGATGGGAAAGAGATATATCCTGTTATTATTAGAGCTAACCTTTCAGAGCATGAGGAAATGAAATTATTGAAAACTCTGAAGAAGCACCATGCTCTGATTGGATATACTCTTGATGATCTTAAGGGCATTAGTCCCACTCTATAGCCAGCACAAAATAAAATTGGAGAAAGACGCGAAACCGATTGTTGATCACCAACGACGGTTAAATCCTAAGATGAAAGAAATGGTAAGAAAAGAAATACTAAAGCTTCTGGAGGCAGGTATAATTTATCCCGTTGCTGATAGCAGTGGGTAAGTCCTGTCCATTGTGTCCCTAAGAAGGGAGGTATTACTGTTGTTCCTAATGATAAAGATGAACTGATCCCACAAAGAATTGTTATAGGTTATAGAATGGTAATTGATTTCCGCAAATTAAATAAAGCTACTAAAAAGGATCATTACCCTCTACCTTTTATTGATCAAATGCTAGAAAGATTATCCAAACATACACATTTTTGCTTTCTAGATGGTTATTCAGGTTTCTCTCAAATACCTGTGTCAAAAGAGGATCAAGAAAAGGCAACTTTTACTTTCCCTTTCGGTACCTTTGCTTATAGACATATGCCTTTTGGTTTATGCAATGCACCTACTACCTTTCAAAGATGTATGACTGCTATATTCTCTGACTTTTGTGAAAAGATTGTTGAGGTATTTATGGATGATTTTTCCGTATATGGAACTTCTTTTGATGATTGCTTAAGCAACCTTGATCGATTTTTGCAGAGATGTGAAGAAACTAATCTTGTCTTGAATTGGGAGAAGTGCCACTTTATGGTTAATGAAGGTATTGTCTTGGGGCATAAAATTTCTGAAAGAGGTATTGAAGTTGATAAAGCTAAGGTTGATGCTATTGAAAAGATGTCGTGTCCTAAGGACATTAAAGGTATAAGAAGTTTCCTTGGTCATGCCTGTTTTTATAGGAGGTTCATTAAGGACTTCTCTAAAATTTCTAGGCCTCTGACTAATCTCTTACAAAAATATGTTCCATTTGTCTTTAATGATGATTGTGTAGAAGCATTTGAAATACTTAAGAAAGCTTTAATTTCTGCACCTATTGTTCAGCCTCCTGATTGGAATTTACCATTTGAAATTATGTGTGATGCTAGTGATTATGTTGTAGGGGATGTTCTAGGACAAAGAGTTGATAAGAAATTAAATGTTATCCAATATGCTAGTAAAACCCTAGATAGTGCTCAAAGAAATTATGCTACTACTGAAAAAAGATTTTTTGGCAGTTGTATTTGCTTGTGATAAGTTTAGACCTTATATTGTTGATTCTAAGGTAACTGCTCACACTAATCATGCTGCTATTAAATATCTTATGGAAAAGAAAGATGCCAAATTCTTTAAAGAAAAAGAAGATGGCATGATAAAAGGATACAAAAATGTGAGTTTAATGTAGGTGATTATGTATTGTTATACAACTTTCATTTAAGATTTTTTGCAGGAAAACTCCTTTCTAAATGGGAAGGTCCTTACGTCATCGTGGAGGTCTATTGTTCCAGTGCTATAAAAATCAACAACTTCGAAGGCACAAATCCGAGGGTGGTGAATGGTCAAAGAATCAAACATTATATCTCAGGTGACCCCATAAATGTTGAAACTAATGTTATTGAAACTGTAAACCCGAAGGAATACATAAAGGACACTTTCCAGAACGTTTCAGACTTCAAAAAGGAATAGGTATGAGGTACGGTAAGTAAACCGACTCCAAAACAGTTCTAATAGCAATTTTTCTCTGTTTTCAAATATTTAAGAAAATAGGAAAATAAGAAGCAGTCCGGGAAGGACACGAGGCTTCCACGAGGGTGGAGGGCACGCTCTACCCCCCCTGGGCGTGCCCCTGCCTCGTGGGCACCTCGTGTGCTCTCCGGACTCCGTTTTCTTGCACGATACTTCTTTTGGTCGGTAAAAATTCATTATATAATCTCTCGAAGGTTTTGACCACCGTATCACGCATATATTCTCTGTCTTTGTTTCGATTTGTTTTTCTGACAGATCTAGATCACCATGACGTCTCCAAGTGCCCCCAAGGACAAGTTCTTCGAGAAGGTCATCAATCCCTACCTCGCAGAGGTGCTGCAACACCCTCAAGCCATTGAGATGCGTGAGGGGTTGCTGCACATCCGTGATGTTGAGGGACCAAGGAGGACCGGAAGCGTGGAGACAAGACTCGAAGCAATGGAGCAACAACTTTTCAAGTGCCAGGAGATGGTGGAACATGGACTCGACACCAATCACATAATGATCACAGAGTTCACCAACACCACCAAGCAAGATGCCAGGAACATCGGGGAGACCATCTTCAAGCTTCACAAGAAAATCGAGCATCTCCAAGCCCAGATCTATGACCTGCAAAACCAAAACTGTGAGTATGAATATAGATTCAAGAGGATGAGTTTGGCTGCAGATTCGAGGATCCCGGAGACTCGATCATCCTTCTATGATGGTGAGCCTATGCCTTGGAAGATGGACGACAAGCCTACATCATCAACAACTCCATCATCACTACCTCCGAGGAAGGAGACATAAACACATGGGTATGGGCACTCCCCTTGGCAATTGCCAAGCTTGGGGGAGTGTCCCGGTATTGTATGACCATCACTTTTACCTTTATCATTTTTCTTAGTTCGATCCTTTTAGTAATATCTTGATCTAGTAGAAAAAAGTTTTAGTATGATCTAGTTTTGAGTTTTGCTTTATGATCCTTCTATGTAATCGAGTCTATGAGCTATATATAATAAAGATTAGTGTTGAGTCAAGGGCTTGATTATTTGCTATGATCTTGAGGTAATAAAATAAAAGAGGAAAGAATAAAAGAAATAAGGAGATCATATGGGTCTTATGGAGAGTAATGACTTCACATATAAAGAGTATGATGAATAAAAGTTGTTGAGAGTTGACAAACATAGTTTTGGTCATCGTTGCAATTAATAAGAAGTAATAAAGAAAGAGAGGTCTTCACATATAAATACACTATCTTGGACATCTTGTATGATTGTGAGCACTCATTAAAATATGACATGGTAAAGAGTTGACGTTGGACAAGGAAGACAATGTAATGGGTTATGTTTTCTTACATCTGAGATAAATTATATTGTCATGGATCATCTAACATGATTGAGCTTGCCTTTCCCCCTCATGCTTGCCAAATTCTTTGCACCAAGTAGAGATACTACTTGTGCTTCCAAACACCCTTAAACCAGTTTTTCCATGAGAGTCCACCATACCTACCTATGGATTGAGTAAGATCCCTCAAGTAAGTTATCATCGGTGCAAGCAATAAAAAATTGCCCTCTAAATATGTATGACTTATTAGTGTGGGAGAAAATGAGCTTTATACGATCGTGTGATATGGAAGAAATAAAAGCGACAGACTGCATAATAAAGGTCCATATCACAAGTGGCAATATAAAGTGACGTTCTTTTGCATTAAGATTTTGTGCATACAACCATAAAAGCACATGACAACCTCTGCTTCCCTTTGCGAAGGGCCTATCTTTTATTTTTGTCTTATACTTCATACAAGTGTCATGGTGATCTTCACCTTTTCCTTTTTACATTTTACCCTTTGGCAAGCACAATGTGTTGGAAAGATCCTGATATATATAGCTAATTGGATGTGAGTTTTCATGAACTATTATTGTTAACATTATCCTTGAGGTAAAAGGTTGGGAGGCAAAACTATAAGCCCCTATCTTTCTCTGTGTCCAACTAAAACTTCATACCCATAAATATTGCGTGAGTGTTAGCAATTGTGAAAGACTAAATGATAGTTGAGTATGTGGACTTGCTGAAAAGCTCTTATATTGACTCTTTCTGATGTTATGATAAATTGCAATTCCTTCAATGACTGATATTATAGTTTGTTGGTTTTCAATGAAGTTTATCATTCATACTTGAAACTGTGAATGAATTGTTACTTTAGCATAAGAGATCATATGACAATATATATATATATATATATATATATATATGTTGGTCTAAGAATGATCATGATGCCCTCATGTCCGTATTTTATTTTATCGACACCTCTATCTCTAAATATGTGGACATATTTTTCGATTTCGGCTTCCGCTTGAGGACAAGCGAGGTCTAAGCTTGGGGGAGTTGATACGTCCATTTTGCATCATGCTTTTATATTGATTTTGTTGCATTATGGGCTGTTATTACACATTATGTCACAATACTTATGCCTATTCTCTCTTGTTTTACAAGGTTTATATGAAGAGGGAGAATGCCGGTAGCTGGAATTCGGGGTTGGAAAAAGAGCAAATATTAGAGACCTATTTTGCACATCTCCAAAAGTCCTGAAACTTCACGGGAGCACATTTCAGAATATATAAAAAATATTGGGCGAAAGAAGTACCAGAGGGGGGCCACCCACCATCCACGAGGGTGGGGCGCGCCCTACCCCCTGGGCGCGCCCCCTGCCTCGTGGGCCCCCTGGCAGCCCTCTGATGCCCATCTTATGCAATATGAGGTCTTTCATCGAGGAAAAATGATAAGCTAGCTCACGGGACGAAACTCTACCGCCACGAGGCAGAGCCTTGGCGGAAGCAATTTAGGGCTCCGACGGAGCTGTTTTGCCGGGGAAACTTTCCTCCGGGAGGGGGAAATCATCACCATCGTCATCATCATCGATCCTCTCATCGGGAGGGGGTTAATACCCATCAACATATTCACCAGTGCCATCTCATCTCAAACCCTAGTTCATCTCTTGTATCCACTCTTTGTCTCAAAACCTCAGATTGGTACCTGTGGGTTGATAGTAGTGTTGATTACTCCTTGTAGTTGATGCTAGTTGGTTTATTTGGTGGAAGATCATATGTTCAGATCCTTTATGCATATTAATACCCCTCTGATTATGAACATGAATATGATTTGTGAGTAGTTAAGTTTGTTCCTGAGGACATGGGAGAAGTCTTGCTATAAGTAGTCATGTGAATTTGGTATTCGTTCGATATTTTGATGAGATGTAGTTGTCTCTCCTCTAGTGGTGTCATGTGAACGTCGACTACATGACACTTCACCATTGTTTGGGCCTAGGGGAAGGCATTGGGAAGTAATAGTAGATGATGGGTTGCTAGAGTGACAAAAGCTTAAACCCTAGTTTATGAGTTGCTTCGTAAGGGGCTGATTTGGATCCATATGTTTCATGCTACGGTTAGGTTTACCTTAATACTTCTTTTGTAGTTTCAGATGCTTGCAATAGGGGTTAATCATAAGTGGGATGCTTGTCCAAGGAAGGACAGTACCCAAGCACCGGTCCACCCACATATCAAATTATCAAAGTACCGAACGTGAATCATACGAACGTGATGAAAACTAGCTTGACGATAATTCCCATGTGTCCTCGTGACCTCTTACCTTTATATAAGAGTTTGTCCAGGCTTGTCATTTGCTACAAAAAGGATTAGGCCATCTTGTTGCACCTTATTTACTTTTATTACTTGTTACCCGTTACAAATTATCTTATCACAAAACTATTTGTTATTGGTAATTTTAGTGCTTGTAGAGAATACCTTACTGAAAACTGCTTATCATTTCCTTCTGCTCCTCATTGGGTTCGACGTTCTTACTTATCAAAAGGAGTAAGATAGATCCCCTATACTTGTGGGTCATCAGACTCCCCTTGGGGCGCGCCTAGGAAGCCGGCCCCCTCCCCCTCCTCCATTCCTATATATATGGGGGAGGGGGCACCCCATAGACACACACGTTGATCATTGATCTCTTAGCCGTGTGCGGTGCCCCCCTCCACCATAATCCACCTCAGTCATATCATAGCGGTGCTTAGGCGAAGCCCTGTTCCGGTAGCATCATCATCACTGTCATCATGCCTTCGTGCTGACGAAGCTCTCGCTCAACACTCTACTGGATTGTGAGTTCGTGGGACGTCACCGAGCCAAACGTTTGCAGATTGCGGAGGTGCCGTACCTTCGGTGCAAGGATCGGTCGATCGTGAAGATATACTACTACATCAACCGCGTTGTCATAACGCTTCCGCTTACGGTCTACGAGGGTACATGGACAACACTCTTCCCTCTCGTTGCTGTGCATCACCATGATCTTGCGTGTGCGTAGGAATTTTTTTGAAATTACTATGTTCCCCAACAACAAGGTGTTCCTCTGGTATTTGGAGTTGCATAATCTCATAGTTAGAGGAATATGTATAAGTCATGAAGAAAGCAGTAGCAATAAAACTAAACGATCATTATGCTAAGCTAAGGGATGGGTCTTGTCCATCACATCATTCTCTAATGATGTGATCCCGTTCATCAAATGACAACACATGTCTATGGTTAGGAAACTTAACCATCTTTGATTAATGAGCTAGTCAAGTAGAGGCATACTAGGGACACTTTGTTTGTCTATGTATTCACACATGTACTAAGTTTCCGGTTAATACAATTCTAGAATGAATAATAAACATTTATCATGACATAAGGAAATATAAATAACAACTTTATTATTTCCTCTAGGGAATATTTCCTTCAGTCTCCCACTTGCACTAGAGTCAATAATCTAGATTACATAGTAATGATTCTAACACCCATGGAGTCTTGGTGCTGATCATATTTTGCTCATGAAAGAGGCTTAGTCAACGGGTCTACAACATTCAGACTCGTATGTATCTTGCAAATCTCTGTGTCTTCTTCCTTGACTTGATCGCGGATGGAATTGAAGCATCTCTTGATGTGTTTGGTTCTCTTGTGAAATCTGGATTCCTTCACCAAGGCAATTGCTCCAGTATTGTCACAAAAGATTTTCGTTGGACCCGATGCACTAGGTATTACACCTAGATCGGATATGAACTCCTTCATCCAGACTCCTTCATTTGCTGCTTCCGAAGCAGCTATGTACTCTGCTTCACACGTAGATCCCGCCACGACGCTCTGCTTGGAACCACACCAACTTACAACTCCACCATTCAATATAAATATGTGTCCAGTTTGTGATATAGAGTCATCCGGATCAGTGTCAAAGCTTGCGTCGACGTAACCATTTATGACAAGCTCTTTGTCACTGAGGGAGTCCTGGATTATGGGGTCTCCGGACAGCCGGACTATGTCCTTTGGCCAGACTATTGGACTATGAAGATACAAGATTGAAGACTTCATCCCGTGTCCGGATGGGACTTTCCTTGGTGTGGAAGGCAAGCTTGGCAATACGAATATGTTGATCTCCTCCCTTGTAACCGACTCTGTGTAACCCTAACCCCTCCGGTGTCTATATAAACCAGAGGGTTTAGTCCGTAGGACAACATACAATCATACCATAGGCTAGCTTCTAGGGTTTAGCCTCTATGATCTCGTGGTAGATCAACTCTTGTAATACTCATATCATCAAGAAAAATCAAGCAGGACGTAGGGTATTACCTCCATCAAGAAGGCCCGAACCTGGGTAAAACATCGTGTCCCCTGCCTCCTGTTACCATCCGCCTTAGACGCACAGTTAGGGACCCCCTACCCGAGACCCGCCGGTTTTGACACCGACATTGTTGCTTTCATTAAGAGTTCCACTGTGCCGTCACCGTAAGGCTCGATGGCCCCTTAGATCGTCGGTAACGATGCGGTCCAGGGTGAGGTTTTCCTCCCCGGACAGATCTTCGTATTCGGAGGCTTCACACTGGAGGCCAATTCGCTTGGCCATCTGGAGCAGATCGAGAGCTACGCCCCTGGCCATCAGGTCAGGTTCGGAAACCTAAACTACAATGCCGACATCCGCGGAGACTTGATATTCGACGGATTCGAGCCCATGTCAGGTGCGCCGCACAATCACGACGAGCATGACATCACTCTGCCGTCGGACAGTGTTCGGGAGATCGCATCTACAACTACTCCGGCCTTCAATCCGGAGCAAATTGCGCCATCCGAGGACGGAGGGATAGACCCCGCCATGGAGGCCGCACTCTTAGTGGCGATGGAGTCGGATACTGACTTCACCCCTTACGAGAGCCGTGTCGCTGAACCACGGGATTCGTCTCCGGCCACGGACTTCGAGCCGCCTGCATCCGTGCTTATCGAATCTGATTGGGCGCCGATCATGGAGTTCACCTCCGCGGATATCTTTCAACACTCGCCTTTCGGCGATGTGCTAAATTCATTAAGGTCCCTCTCATTGTCAGGAGAACCTTGGCCGAATTATGTCCGTCTAGAATGGGATGCGGACGACGAAGAAATTCGCTGCCCACCCACCACCCACTTAGTAGCCACTGTCGACGATTTAACCGACATGCTCGACTTCAACTCTGAAGACATCGACGGTATGGACGAAGATGCAGGAGACGAACAGGAACCACCGCGCACAGGGCGCTGGACCGCCACCTCATCATATGATATATACATGGTGGACACCCCCAAAGAAGACAATGGCGACGAGACATCGGAGGATGACCCCTCCAAGAAGCAACCCAATCGTCGATGTCAGCGGCACTGCTCTAAGTCCCGTCACAGCAAAAGTAGTGATACCGGCACAAGAGATAATAACACTCCGGACAGTGCCGAAGACAACCACAATCCCCTCCAGAACGATGTAGAGCGGGAGGGCGAACAAGCTAGCCCTCCAGAGCACGCAGCAGATGGAGAATCGGAGGAGGACAATTACATGCCTCTCTCCGAAGACGAGGTGAGCCTCGGCGGCGAAGAATTTATCGTACCTAAGGATCTCGTCGAGCAGGAGTGCTTCAAGCGCCGGCTTATGGACACAGCAAATATCCTGAAGAAAAAGCAACAACAACTTCAAGCTGATCAAGACTTGCTAGAAGACAGATGGACCCAAGTCCTTGCGGCCGAGGAATATGAACTCGAGCGCCCCTCCAAGAGTTACCCAAAGCGCAGGTTGCTACCTCACCTCAAGGAGGAAGCATTGAAACCCACATCACCAGTGCACGATGCGGCTGACCGGCCACCTCGTGGCCGAGATAGAGAGGCGTTTCAGCCTGAAGTTCAGCCTGCACCTTGCCGCCACTCAAACAAAAATACCAAGGCCCCGGGAAACACACGGGACCTGCGAGACGTATTGGACAGTAGGGCAAAACATGCAAGGTCGATATACAGGTCACAGGGGCGCGCGCCAACATGGGACGATGATCGTCGTGTCGGATACACTAAAGGTAAATCTGGTCGGGACGAATACAACATGATGTAGAGTATTAAGTTAAAAAATAGAGTAACGCCTTAAGCAAGATGAAATGATGTAGAGAGATAAATTCATGCAATATGAAATAAACCCCATCTTGTTATCCTCGATGGCAATGATACAATATGTGCCTTGCTGCCCCTTCTGTCACTGGGAAAGGACACCGCAAGATCGAACCCAAAGCTAAGCACTTCTCCCATGGCAAGAACTACCAATCTAGTTGGCCAAACCAAACGGATAATTCGAAGAGACTTGCAAAGACAACCAATCATACATAAAAGAATTCAGAGAAGATTCAAATATTATTCATAGATAGACTTGATCATAAACCCATAATTCATCGGTCTCAACAAACACACCGCAAAAAGAAGATTACATCGAATAGATCTCCACAAGAGAGGGGGAGAACTTTGTATTGAGATCCAAAAAGAGAGAAGAAGCCATCTAGCTACTAACTATGGACCCGAAGGTCTGAGGTAAACTACTCACACTTCATCGGAGAGGCTATGATGATGTAGAAGCCCTCCGTGATGACGACCCTCTTCCGGCGGAGCTATGGAACAGGCCCCAAGATGGGATCTCGTGGATACAGAAAGTTGCGGCGGTGGAATTAGGTTTTTGGCTCCTGTTCTGATCGTTTGGGGGTACGTAGGTATATATAGGAGGAAGGAGTACATCAGAGGAGCACCGAGGGGCCTGGGGGGCGCCCCCACCCTTGTGACCGCCTCTCCGATGCCTTGGCGTAGGGTCCAAGTCTCCTGGATCACGTTCTGTGAGAAAATCATGTTCCCGAAGGTTTCATTCCGTGTGGACTCCGTTTGATATTCCGTTTCTTCGAAACACTGAAATAGGCAAAAAAACAGCAATTCTGGGATGGGCCTCCGGTTAATAGGTTAGTCCCAAAAATAATATAAAAGTGGAAAATAAAGCCCAATATAGTCCAAAACAGTAGATAATATAGCATGGAGCAATCAAAAATTATAGATACGTTGGAGACGTATCAGGCATCCCCAAGCTTAATTCCTACTCGTCCTCGAGTAGGTAAATGATAAAAAGAGAATTTTTTATGCGAGTGCTACTTGGCATAATTTCAATGCAAATCTTCTTAATTGTGATATGAATGTTCAGATTCGAAAGATTCAAGACAAAAGTTTATATTGACATAAAAAATAATAATACTTCAAGCATACTAACAAATCAATTATGTCTTCTCAAAATAACATGGCCAAAGAAAGTTATCCCTACAAAATCATATAGTCTGGCTATGCTCTATTTCACCACACAAAGTATTTAAATCATGCACAACCCCGATGACAAGCCAAGCAATTGTTTCATACTCTAAATTTTTCAAAACTTTTTCAATCTTCACGCAATACATGAGCGTGAGCCATGGATATAGCACTATAGGTGGAATAGAAAGGTGGTTGTGGAGAAGACAAAAAGGAGAAGATAGTCTCACATCAACTAGGCGTATCAACGGGCTATGGAGGTGCCCATCAATAGATATCAATGTGAGTGAGTAGGGATTGCCATGCAACGGATGCACTAGAGCTATAAGTATATGAAAGCTCAAAAAGAAACTAAGTGGGTGTGCATCCAACTTGCTTGCTCATGAAGACCTAGGGCAATTTCAGGAAGCCCATCATTGGAATATACAAGCCAAGTTCTATAATATAAAATTCCCACTAGTATATGAAAGTGATAACATGAGAGACTCTCTACTATGAAGATCATGGTGATACTTCGAAGCACAAGTGTGGTAAGAGGATAGTAACATTGTCCCTTCTCTCTTTTTCTCTCATTTTTTTTATTTTTTTATTTGGGCCTTTTCTCTTTTTTTATATGGCCTCTTTTCATTTGGGCTTCTTTGGCCTCTCTTTTTTTATTTATTTTTTCATCCGGAGTCTCATCCCGACTTATGAGGGAATCATAGTCTCCATCATTCTTTCCTCACTAGGACAATGCTCTAATAATGATGACATCACACTTTTATTTGTCTTACAACTCAACAATTACAACTCGATACTTAGAACAAAATATGACTCTATATGAATGCATCCGGCGGTGTACCGGGATATGCAATATGACAATGATGAATGTGTCATGAACGGAACGGTGGAAAGTTGCATGGCAATATATCTCGGAATGGCTATGGAAATGCCATAATAGGTAGGTATGGTGGCTGTTTTGAGGAAGGTATATGGTAGTGTATGATACCGGCAAAAAGGGCACGGTATTAGAGAGGCTAGCAAAGGTGGAAGGGTGAGAGTGCGCATAATCCATGGACTCAACATTAGTCATAAAGAACTCATATACTTATTGCAAAAATTTAGAAGTTATCAAAGCAAAGTATTACGCGCATGCTCCTAGGGGGATAGATTGGTAGGAAAAGACCATCACTCGTCCCTGACCGCCACTCATAAGGAAGACAATCAATAAATAAATCATGCTCTGACTTCATCACATAACGGTTCACCATACGTGCATGCTACGGGAATCACAAACTTTAGCACAAGTATTCTTTAAATTCACAACTACTCAACTAGCATGAATTTAATATTATCACCTCCATATCTCAAAACAATTATCATGCTTCAATCTTTTCTTAGTATTCAACACACTCAAAAGAAAGTTTCACAAATCTTGAATACCAAGCATATTATTATTAAGCAAATTACCATGCTATTAAGACTCTCAAAATAATTTAAGTGAAGCATGAGAGATCAATAGTTTCTTTAAAAGAAATCCACCACCGTGCTCTAAAAGATCTAAGTGAAGCACATAGAGCAAAATTATAACGCTCAAAAGATATAAGTGAAGCACATAGAGAAAAATTATAACGCTCAAAAGATATAAGTGAAGCACATAGATAAAAATTATAACGCTCAAAAGATATAAGTGAAGCACATAGAGTATTCTATCAAATTTTAATTCATGTATGGCTCTCTCAAAAGGTGTGTACATCAAGGATGATTGTGGCATACTAAGACACAAAGACAAAAATAATATAAGACGCTCCGAGCAAAACACATATCATGTTGGTGAATAAAAATATAGCTCCAAGTAAATTACCGATGGAAGTGGACAAAAGAGGGGATGCCTTCCGGGGCATCCCCAAGCTTTGACTTCTTGGTGTCCTTGGATTATCTTGGGGGTGCCATGGGCATCCCCAAGCTTAGGCTCTTTCCACTCCTTGTTCCATAATCCATCAAAAGAATTCACCCAAAACTTGAAAACTTCACAACACAAAACTTAAAGTAGAAAACTCGTGAGCTCTGTTAGCGAAAGAAAACAAAAGACCACTTCAAGTTACTGTAATTAACTCATTATTTATTTATATTGGTGTTAAACCTACTGTATTCCAACTTCTCTATGGATTATAAACTATTTTATTAGCCATAGATTCATCAAAATAAGCAAACAACACACGAAAAACAGAATCTGTCAAAAACAGAACAGTCTGTAGTAATCTGTAGCTAGCGCACGATCTGGAACCCCAAAATTTCTAAAATAAATTGCTGGACATGAGGAATTTATCTATTAATCATCTGAAAAAATAATTAACTAAATAGGACTCTTCAAATAAAAATGACAGCAGTTCTCGTGAGTGCTAAAGTTTCTGTTTTGTACAGAAAGTTCAACAAGACTTTCCCCAAGTCTTCCCAATGGTTCTACTTGGCACAAACACTAATTAAACACAAAAAACACAACCAAAACAGAGGCTAAATAATTTATTTATTACTAAGCAGGAGAAAAAATCAAGGAATAAAAATAAAATTGGGTTGCTTCCCAACAAGCGCTATCGTTTAACGCCCCTAGCTAGGCATAAAAGCGAGGATAGATCTAGGTATTGCCATTTTTGGTTGGCAATTCTTCGATGAGGCATCTATTTCCCTTAGGAATTTCTTTCTTTCTAGGGATTATCAAACTTTTGGGCACAAGATCGAAAAATTCATTTGTAGCAATTGGTTCCTTAATGATAGCAAAAAGATTGGGATGAATACTTATAGATTTAAGATCCGCGGTTTCCTTACTAGATGATTCACCCTTACTTTTAGGAACATACAAAAGCTTGGCAATTTTAGTAGGAGGACTTGAAGTATTCTTTACGGAAGAAAAAGTGGTTCCCAAGTTTGTAATGATACCCTCAAGTTTATCAATTCTAGTAGAATCTAAGTTTATCTTCTCATTAACTATGGGTTCCTTTTCCTTAATATTTTTCAAAGTCATTCCTACCTTACATCCATATTGAGTAATTTGATTGTGGATCTTTTTATCTAGATTTTCAATTAATTCAATAGTAGCAACTTTATTTTCAATAATTTCAAGTCTTTGCATGACATGCTCCAAAGTTAACATGGTTCCATTAACCAAAAGAGGTGGTGAGCCAAATAAATTTAACATAGCATTATAATAATCAAAAGTATGGCTACCCAAGAAGTTCCCTCCGGTAATGATATTGAGGATATATCTATACCAAGGATTAACGCCTACATAAAAATTGCGGAGAAGAACTAAGGTAGATTGCTTCCTGGTAGATCTATTTTGAGCATTGCAAATTCTATACCAAGCATCTTTTAAATTTTCTCCCTCCCTTTGTTTAAAATTTAAAACTTCACTCTCGGGAGACAACGGAGAAGATATGAGACTAGCCATGATGACAAGCAAACAAACTAGCACACGAGCAAACAAGAGCAAACGGGCAAAAGAGGCAAATAGAGAGGGAGGAAAGAGAGAGAGAGAGGGCGAATAAAATGGCAAGGGTGAAGTGGGGGAGAGGAAAATGAGAGGCAAATGGCAGATAATGTAATGCGAGAGATAGGGATTGTGATGGGTACTTGGTATGTTGACTTTTTGCGTAGACTCCCCGGAAACGGCGCCAGAAATCCTTCTTGCTACGTCTTGAGCTTGCGTTGGTTTTCTCTTAAGAGGAAGGGATGATGCAGTAGAGTAGCGTAAGTATTTCCCTCGGTTTTTGAGAACCAAGGTATCAATCCAGTAGGAGGCCACGCTCAAGTCCCTCGTACCTGCACAAAACGATGGCTACTCGCAACCAACGCGATTAGGGGTTGTCAATCCCTTCACGGTCACTTACGAGGGTGAGATCTAATAGATATAATATTTTTGGTTTTTTTGGTATAAAGATGCAACGTGAAAAGTAAAGGCAAAGTAAAAAAGAAAAGCAAGATTAAAGTGATGGAGATTGATATGATGAGAATAGACCCGGGGGCCATAGGTTTAACTAGTGGTTTCTCTCAAGAGCATAAGTATTCTACGGTGGGTGAACAAATTACTATTGAGCAATTGACAGAATTGAGCATAGTTATGAGAATATCTAGGTATGATCATGTATATATGCATCACGTCCGTGACAAGTAGACCGAAACGATTCTACATGCATCTAGAGTATTAAGTTAAAAACAGAGTAACGCCTTAAGCAAGATGACATGATGTAGAGAGATAAATTCATGCAATATGAAATAAACCCCATCTTGTTATCCTCGATGGCAACGATACAATATGTGCCTTGCTGCCCCTTCTGTCACTGGGAAAGGACACCGCAAGATCGAACCCAAAGCTAAGCACTTCTCCCATGGCAAGAACTACCAATCTAGTTGGCCAAACCAAACGGATAATTCGAAGAGACTTGCAAAGATAACCAATCATATATAAAAGAATTCAGAGAAGATTCAAATATTATTCATAGATAGACTTGATCATAAACCCACAATTCATCGATCTCAACAAACACACCGCAAAAAGAAGATTACATCGAATAGATCTCCACAAGAGAGGGGGAGAACTTTGTATTGAGATCCAAAAAGAGAGAAGAAGCCATCTAGCTACTAACTATGGACCCGAAGGTCTGAGGTAAACTACTCACACTTCATCGGAGAGGCTATGATGATGTAGAAGCCCTCCGTGATGACGGCCCTCTTCCAGCGGAGCTCCGGAACAGGCCCCAAGATGGGATCTCATGGATACAGAAAGTTGCGGCGGTGGAATTAGGTTTTTGGCTCCTGTTCTGATCGTTTGGGGTACGTAGGTATATATAGGAGGAAGGAGTACGTCGGAGGAGCACCGAGGGGCCCACGAGGCAGGGGGCGCGCCCTAGGGGGCGCCCCCACCCTCGTGACCGCCTCTCCGATGCCTTGGCATAGGGTCCAAGTCTCCTGGATCACGTTCGGTGAGAAAATCACGTTCCCGAAGGTTTCAATCCGTTTGGACTCCGTTTGATATTCCGTTTCTTTGAAACACAGAAATAGGCAAAAAACAACAATTCTGGATTGGGCCTCCGGTTAATAGGTTAGTCCCAAAAATAATATAAAAGTGGAAAATAAAGCCCAATATAGTCCAAAACAGTAGATAATATAGCATGGAGCAATCAAAAATTATAGATACGTTGGAGACGTATCAACATCCACAAGCCGCCTCACCATACCGAAGTAGCTGCCGGGTAGGGGCTCGCCAGGCCACATCCGGACTATATGGCCCTTCATGGCCTGTTCGGCCGCCTTGTGGAGCTCGACCAATTGCTTCAGCTGGTCGCTCAAGGGCATTGGGTGTTCGGTCCCACTATACTAAGACCAGAACAACTTTTCTGTCGAGCTCCCCTCCTCAGCTCGGTAAAACTCCGCGGCATCTAGTACACTGCGGGGAAGATATACGAACGCTCCTGGAGAGCTCCGAACTTGGGTCCTTGTGGGCTTCAGCCTTGGCGCTTCGTGCGCTTTCGAGCACCTTCACAAGCTCGGACTCTCGCGTCTTAGAGTCAAGCTCCAAGGACTCATGTTTTTTGGCGAGAGCCTCGAGCTCTTGCTGCACCTCGCCTACCAGGGCTTCTTGCTTTTCCGCTCAAGGCGCTGCTTCACCGCTTTGTCTTTGGCCTCGGATAGCGCCTTCTTCAGGGTCGCCACCTCGGTCATGGCCCCTGGCAAATTCATGATGATCCTATTACTTCACAACCGAACTTCTTTTTAAAGCGTAGACAAGGTATTGCTTACCTTTACTCTCCTCGAGCTGCCTCTTGGTAAGGCCGAGCTCATCCTCGGACCACTCCAGGTCCTGCTTCAGTGTAGAGACCTCCGCAGTACGTGCGGCAGCGGCCAGCAGTGAAGCCTACACATACACATAGACACATTCTGATTGGACTCCAGAGTCATCATTTGATCCTCTATTCAGCCTTACTTCGCGAACACCGAACAGAGCATCAGGGGCTACTGTCTATGCGGTAATATTTTCTTATATTTTGATTGCTTACCTCAAAGCCTATTAGGAGGCTGGCGCACGCTTTGGTCGGTCCATTTTTGGCGGACTGAACTTTCTCGATCACCCCACTCATGATAGTGCGGTGCTCTTCGTTGATGGAAGCGCCGCGAAGCACTTCCAGCAAGTTGTTCAGTGCCTCTGGATGGACAGAGGACACCGGCACGGGCGGCTTGCCCCCCTTAACAGGGGATCGCCTACTAGAGTCCGAAACCACCGAAGGTTCCGGGGCAGTATTCGGTTGGGGGCCGAACTTGGAGCCCGCGGGAGTCTTGCTCCCTTTGCGCCTAGGGTCCGGAAGGTCGCCTGGAGGCGCCCCCAGGACTACCTCCCCTCGGCTTGGTGCCTTTCGGGACAACACCTCGATGTTGCCCGTAGGGCAAGGGGTGGAGGCGGTCGGAGGTGAATCACTATTCATATCCGACGAGTCCAATGAGCCGTCTAACGTAGATACGTCGAGATGGGCTCGGGACGGACTGCATAATCATATGCGGCGTAATGAGAAACAGTGCAATAAAACATACCATGAATTACTATGGTGTCCGGAAGATACTTACGACTTCGCCAGGGGCTTCTCCCTGGGTAACCACTCGTCACCGCTGTAGGCGGCCGTCGTGGAACAGTCCGGAAGGAGGGTCCTTCCCTTCTTGGACCCTTCGGCCTCCCCGGTCGGGTCGGCCTTCCTTTTCTTGTCTCCCTCGGCTGGGGGGAGAACTTTCCTCCTCCTCCTCCTCCTTGTTTTCGTGGGAGGAGTGTGCGTCGGCGTCATCGGACGATGAGTCCAATACAACCTTGCGCCGGAGACCCATTCGGGTCCCCGTGGCCTTCTTCTTGGTCTTCTTCACCGGCACCTCGTAAGGCGTCGGATCCAGCATCTCCGTTAGGAGAGCATCTGCAGGATATTCAGGTAGGGGGCTGGGCAATCGAGCTGCTCCGCTGTCTTTATCCAGTCCTGTTAATGGCATGGGAGCTTAGATCCCGCACATCATTTTACTGGGCAAATAAATACCCTGTGAGATATAAAAAACTTACCGGATTGGCATGGCGCTTTGCGCTGAGTCCGCGATCCTCGGTGAGGGAAGGAGGTACCTCGGCGCCCTTGAACAGCACCGTCCATACATCCTTGTGCGTGGTGTCGAAGAGCTCTTGCAGTGTCTGGTGCTTGGCCGGGTCGAACTCCCACAAATTGAATGCCCGTCGTTGACACGGGAGAATCCGGCGGAAGAGCATGACCTGGACCACGTTGACAAGCTTGATTTTCTTGCTCATCATGTTCCTAATGCAAGTCTGGAGTCCGGTCAGCTCTACCCGGGAACCCCAGGACAGGCCCTTCTCTTTCCAGGAAGTGAGCCGCGTGGGGATTCCGGATTGAAATTTGGGGGCCGCCACCCAGTTGGTGTCTCGCGGCTCGGTGATGTAGAACCACCCCGATTGCCACCCCTTTATGGTCTCCACATAGGAGCTTTCGAGCCAGGTGACGTTAGGCATTTTCCCACCATGGTGCCTCTGCACTCTGCTTGCTGGCTGACCACCACCTTCGGTTTAACATTGAAGGTGTTCAACCACAGGCCGAAGTGGGGCCTGATGCGGAGGAAGGCCTTGCACGCGACGATAAATGCCGACATGTTGAGGATGAAATTGGGGGCCAGATCATGGAAATCCAGCCCGTAGTAGAACATGAGCCCGCGGACAAACGGGTGGAGGGGAAATCCTAGTCCGCGGACGAAGTGGGTAAGAAAAACTACCCTCTCATGGGGTTCGGGCGTAGGGATGATCTGCCCTGCATCTGGCAGCCGGTGCGCGATATCCGCGGCCAGATATCCGGCTTCCCGTAACTTTGTGATGTTCTCCTCCATGACGGAGGAGACCATCCACTTGCCTCCCGCTCCGGACATGCTTGGAGTGGTTTGAGAAGAAAGACGTGAACTTGGGCGCTGGAGCTCGAGTGTGCGAGAATGGGTAAAAAGGGTAAATCCTTGTCCCTTTATAAGGGCGGAAGAGGCGATGCGCCTCCCCACCTGCCTAGTAAAATCGCTTATTCCCCAAGCGCCGTAATTGATGGCGCGGTTGGGTTACCCACGTCTGTATTGATGAGAATCCCGTAATAAGGGGGACACGATCTCTGCTTTGACAAGACGTGTCAAGAAAACCGCCTCGCAATATGTGCGGTGCTGGTTGAGAAAAACGGTTCGAATAATGACCGGGCCATGACATGGTGTGATGCTGTCAAAACATGTCAGCAGATTAGATTTGTGGAAATATTATTCTCTCTATGGTGGTATGTGGAACTTGTTTTGTAGAGCCGGACACTATCCTTGTGTTCACAATCTTCTATGGAGTATTCTGAGGAGGAACCCACCTTGCAATGCCAAAGACAAATATGCGCGCCGGACTCATCGTCATTGAATCCTGGTTCAGGGGCTACTGAGGGAGTCCTGGATTGGGGGGTCTCCGGACAGCCGGACTATGTCCTTTGGCAGGACTGTTGGACTATGAAGATACAAGATTGAAGACTTCGTCCCGTGTCCGGATGGGACTTTCCTTGGCGTGGAAGGCAAGCTTGGCAATACGGATATGTGGTTCTCCCCCCTTGTAACCGACTCTGTGTAACCCTAGCCCCCTTCGGTGTCTATATAAACTGGAGGGTTTAGTCCGTAGGACAACATACAATCATAACATAGGCTAGCTTCTAGGGTTTAGCCTCTATGATCTCGTGGTAGATCAACTCTTGTAATACTCATATCATCAAGAACAATCAAGCAGGACGTAGGGTATTACCTCCATCAAGAGGGCCCGAACCTGGGTAAAACATCGTGTCCCCTGCCTCCTGTTACCATCCGCCTTAGACGCACAGTTCGGGACCCCCTACCCGAGATCCGCCAGTTTTGACACCGACAGTCACCTCCATAAATGAGAAACATATTGATGTCACTTGAAGCTACATCGGTATTTCCCCAAAGAGGAAGGGATGATGCAGCATAGCGGCGGTAGGTATTTCCCTCAGATATGAAACCAAGGTTATTGAACCAGTAGGAGAAACAAGCAACACAATGTAAACAGCCACTGCAGACAAATAAAAACACCTCGCAACCCGACGTGTTAAAGGGGTTGTCAATCCCTTTTGGGTAACGGCGCCACAAACGGAGTGTAACGGGAGATAAAGTTGTAAATATTGATAGATCGAACGCCAAATAAAATAAATTGCAGCAAGGTATTTTTGGGTTTATGGTTTAATAGATCTGAAAATAAAAGTAAATAAAAAGGTAGATCGCAAAGGAAAATATATGAGAAAGAAGAACCGGGGGCCGTAGGTTTCACTAGTAGCTTCTCTCGAGAAAAATAGCAAACAGTGGGTAAACAAATTACTGTTGGGAAATTGATAGAACCTCAAATAATTATGACGATATCCAGGCAATGGTCATTACATAGGCATCATGTCCAAGATTAGTAGACCGACTCCTGCCTGCATCTACTACTATTAGTCCACACATCGACCACTATCCAGCATGCGTCTAGTGTATTAAGTTCATGGAAAAACAGAGTAATGCAATAAGAACGATGACATGATGTAGACAAAATCTGTTTATCTATGGCGGTAGATATAGATTCCATTTTTTATCCTTAGTAGCAACGATACATGCGTGTCGGTTCCCTTTCTGTCACTGGGATCAAGCACCATAAGATCGAACCCAGTACCGGTCACCTCTTCCCATTGCAAGATAAATAGATCAAGTTGGCCAGACAAAACCCAAATATCGGAGAAGAAATACGAGGCTATAAGATACCATGCATAAAAGAGATCAAAGGAACTCAAATACTTTCATGGACATTTAAAGATAGATCTGATCATAAACTCAAAGTTCATCGATCCAAACAAACACACCGCAAAAGAGTTACATCATATGGATCTCCAAGAGACCATTGTATTGAGAATCAAGAGAGAGAGAGAGAGAGATAGAGAGACAGAGAGAGAGAGATGAAGCCATCTAGCTACTAACTACGGACCTGAAGGTCTACAAAGAAGTACTCACGCACAATCAAAGAGGCACTAATGGAAGTGGTGAACCCCTCTGTGATGGTGTCTAGATTGGATCTGGTGGTTCTAGACTCTGCGGCGGCTGGATGAATATCGCGTCGATTCCCCTAGAGTTTTGGGATTTTTGGGGTATTTATAGAGCAAAGAGGCGGTCCGGGGGCACCCGAGGTGGGCATAACACACCAGGGCGTGCCTGGGCCTCTTGGTGTGCCCTGGTGGGTTGTGCCTCCCTCGGGGCACCCCCAGGCACAGCCAGGGCCTGTTTTGTTCCTTCTGGCCCATAAAAATTCTCCGTAAAGTTTCGTGGCATTTGGACTTCGCTTGATATTGATTTTCTGCGATGTAAAAAACATCAACTGGCACTTGGCACTATGTCAATAGGTTAGTACCAAAAAATGATTATAAAACATCTAAGATTGATAATAAAATAGTATGGAACAATCAAAAATTATAGATACGTTGGAGACGTATCAGCATCCCCAAGCTTAACTCCTACTCTTCCTCGAGTAGGTAAGTGATAAAAACAGAATTTTTGATGTGGAGTGCTGTTCATCATGTTATATCATATTCTTTTCTTTACAACATGGACATTTTGACTTTCATTTGATTCAAAGCAATAGTCTAGTTTTGACATAATAATTTGGATACTGAAGCATATCAACAAGCAACCATGTCTTTCAAAATATCAATGCTAAAATAAGTTATCCCTAGTCCATCGCTCAAACATTGATCCATTCATGAAACACACTCGAATGTTAACTACATCCAATACTTAAGTACGATCATATTGCCTCCTACTTGGTGCTTTTATAAGAGAAGATGGAGACTCAAAATAAAAATAAAAATTGCATAAAGTAAAAGAAAGGCCCTTCACAGAGGGAAGTAGGGATTTGTAGAGGTGCTAGAGCTCAAAGCGAAAAACTTGAGATAAAAACATTTTGGGAGGTGTATCCATCCCACCAACAAAAATGACTTAGAGTTCCCAATACTTTCCATTCATAGATATACCATAGGCGGTTCCCAAACAGAAAATAAAGTTCATTCCTTTTTCCACCATAACTTTCACTTTCCATGGCTAACCGTATCCACGGGTGCCCTCCATACAAACACTTTCCAAGGAATTTATTATTTGACAACATAAAGTAAATTCATTTATTTTTGCATTTCGGGACTGGGCATCCCTAATACCTTTGCCTTACTCTCGTGCAATGACATGTGAATAAACACTCATCTTGAGAATAACACATCTAGAATAGAAAATATTATCCACCCCTCACCGCTCCGTGAGCGAAACAAACACACAAAAGAGAAGTTTATTTTGAAAATTAGAGATGGCACATGAAAATTTGCTTAGAACGGCAAAAGAATACCGCATATAGGTAGATATAGTGGACTCATGTGGCAAAACTGGTTTAAGGGATTTTGGATGCACAAATAGAGGTCATACTTAGTGCAAAATGAAGGCTAGCAAAAGATTGGGAAGCGACCAAGCAAGAAGCGAATAATCTCATAAGCAAGCATTAAGCATAATGAACACCGAATAATGCACCATAAGTAGGATATAATTTCATTGCATGATTATTGACTTTCGTGCACGCATAGGGAATCACAAACCTTAACACCAACATTCTTACTAAAGCATAATTACTCATCAAGATGACTCACATATCACATCATCATGTCCCAAACTATTACTAAGAATCAAGTTTATTTTGTCCAATGATCTTCACGACATTTTTCTATTTCTTTATCCTTCTTGGATATCTATCACTTTGGGACTAATTTTCTAATGTTGCTTTTTGATACGTCTCCGTCGCATCTACTTTTCCAAACACTTTTGCCCTTGTTTTGGACTCTAACTTGCATGATTTGAATGGAACTAACCTGGACTGACGCTGTTTTCAGCAGAATTGCCATGGTGTTATTTATGTGCAGAAACAGAAGTTCTCGGAATGACCTAAAACTTCACGGAACGTCTTTTTGGAAATAATAAAAAATCCTAACAAAAGATCAAGACCAGGGGGCCCACACCCTAGCCACGAGGGTGGGGGGCGCGCCTGCCCCCCTGAGTGTGCCCCCTACCTCGTGGGCCCCCTGGAGCTCCTCCGACCTCAACTCCAACTCTATATATTTGCTTTCGGGGAGAAAAAAATCAGAGAGAAGGATTCATCGCGTTTTACGATACAGAACCGCCGCCAAGCCCTAAAACCTCTCCGGAGGACTGATCTGGAGTACGTTCGAGGCTCCGGAGAGGCGAATCCGTTGCCATCATCATCATCATCAACCTTCCTCCATCACCAGTTTAATGATGCTCACCGCCGTGCGTGAGTAATTCCATCGTAGGCTTGCTAGACGGTGATGGGTTGGATGAGATTTATCATGTAATCGAGTTAGTTTTGTTAGGGTTTGATCCCTAGTATCCACTATGTTCTGAGATTGATGTTGCTATGACTTTGCTATGCTTAATGCTTGTCACTAGGGCCCAAGTGCCATGATTTCAGATCTGAACCTATTATGTTTTCATGAATATATGTGAGTTCTTGATCCTATTTTGCAAGTCTATAGTCACCTACTATGTGTTATGATCCGGCAACCCCGAAGTGAAAATAATCGGGACCACTCCCGATGATGACCGTAGTTTGAGGAGTTCATGTCTTCACTATGTGTTAATGCTTTGGTCCGGTACTCTATTAAAAGGAGGCCTTAATATCCCTTAGTTTCCGATAGGACCCCGCTGCCACGGGAGGGTAGGACAAAAGATGTCATGCAAGTTCTTTTCCATAAGCACGTATGACTATATTCGGAATACATGCCTACATTACATTGATGAATTGGAGCTAGTTCTGTGTCACCCTAGGTTATGACTGTTACATGATGAACCACATCCGGCATAATTCTCCATCACTGATCCATTGCCTACGAGCTTTCCATATATTATTCTTCGCTTATTTACTTTTCCGTTGCTATTGTTACAATCACTACAACATACCAAAAACATTACTTTTGTTATCATTATCTTTTGCTACCGTTACCACTACTATCATATTACTTTGCTACTAAACACTTTGCTGCAGATATTAAGTTTCCAGGTGTGGTTGAATTGACAACTCAGCTGCTAATACTTGAGAATATTCTTTGGCTCCCCTTGTGTCGAATCAATAAATTTGGGTTGAATACTCTACCCTCGAAAACTGTTGCGATCCCCTATACTTGTGGGTTATCAAGACTATTTTCTGGCGCCGTTGCCGGGGAGCATAGCTCTATTCTTTGAGTCACTTGGGATTTATATCTGCTTATCATTATGAAGAACTTGAGAGATCCAAAAACCAAGATTTATCCCTCAACTACGAGGGGAGGTAAGGAACTGCCATCTAGCTCTGCACTTGATTCACCTTCTATTTTGAGTAAGCTTGCGACACCTAAACCTGCTTCTGCTATTGATTCTGATATGTCGCATGTTATTGATGATGCCACTTCTGCTATGCATGATACTTATGATGAAACTGCTTCTATGCTTGATACTACTATGCCACTTGGTGAATTTCTTGATGAACAACTTGCTAGGGTTAGAGAGAATGAAATTATTGAAACTGGTAATATTGATGAAAGTGATGATGAAGACTCTCCCCCTAATAAATATGAATTGTCTGTTGTTCCTGAGGGTTATGTTATGGATGAAGAAGCTACTAGAGCTATTTTAGCTTGCAATGATAGATATGATCTGAAGAGGTTATTAGCTAAATGGAAACATCAATCCCTTAATTCTAGAATGAAACCTGACCCTGCTTTTGCTACTTCACCTATCTGTGTTACTGATAAGGATTATGAATTCTCTGTTGATCCTGATATAATCACTTTGGTCGAATCTGATCCTTTTTATGGCTATGAATCTGAAACTGTTGTGGCGCATCTTACTAAACTAAATGATATAGCCACCCTGTTCACTAATGTTGAGAGAAATCGTTACTTTTATATTCTTAAAATATTTCTATTCACATTAAAGGGTGATGCTAAGATATGGTTTAATTCTCTTGATCCTGGTTGTGTGCGTAGTCCCCAGGATATGATTTATTACTTCTCTGCTAAATATTTCCCTGCTCATAAGAAACAAGCTGCCTTAAGGGATATATATATAATTTTGTGCAAATTGAAGAAGAGAGTCTCCCACAAGCTTGGGGGAGGCTTCTCCAATTACTTAATGCTTTGCCTGATCATCCTCTTAAGAAAAATGAAATACTTGATATCTTTTATAATGGACTAACCGATGCTTCCAGAGATTACCTGGATAGTTATGCTGGTTCTGTTTTCAGGGAAAGAACACTGGATGAAGCTGAAATTCTATTAAATAATATGTTGACTAATGAAAATAATTGGACACTTCTTGAGCCTATTCCTAAACCAACTCCGAAGAAGAGAGGTGTTCTATTTCTTTGTCCTGAAGATATGCAAGAGTCAAAGAAATCCATGAAAGAAAAGGGTATTATAGCTGAAGATGTTAAGAATTTACCTCCTATTGAAGAAATACATGGCCTTAATTTACCGCCTGTCGAAGAAATGCATAATTTTAATCCATCTCCTATTGAAGAAATACATGGTCTTGATAACCCGACACAGGTAGTAAAGGTAAATTCTCTCTATAGATATGATAAAGCTGAAATCCCATTTACTAAGTTTGCTAGCCCATGCTTAGATGAGTTTGATAAGTTTATGGTTAAGCAAGAAGACTTCAATGCTTATTTTGGTAGAAAATTAAAACGCAGTGCTGATATGCTTGAACACTTGGGTGATTATATGGCTAATGTTAAAGGTGAACTTAAACTTATTAGTAAACATACTTCTATGGTTACCACTCAAGTAGAAAAAGTACTTAAAGCTCAAAATGAGTTGCTCAATTAATTGAATAGTAAGAATAATGATTATGCTGTTAGAGTGGCTACTAGAACTGGTAGATGACTCAGGAACCTTTGTATCCCGAAGGCCGCCCTAAGAGAATTGAGCAAGATTCTTAGAGAAATAATATAGATGCACCTAGTCCTTCTAAAAGGAAGAAAAAGAAAAATGATAGGACTTTGCATGCTTCTAGTGAACCTATTACTAAAACACCTGAGAATCCAAATGATATTTCTATTCCTGATGCTGAAACACAATCTGGTAATGGACCTGAAACTAGTGATAATGTTAATGATAATGTTCATGTTGATGCTCAACCTAACCATGATAATGATATAGAAATTGAACTTGCTGTTGATCTTGATAACCCACAATCAAAGAATCAACGTTATCATAAGAAAGACTTTGTTGCTAGGAAACATGGTAAAGAAAGAGAACCATGGGTTCAGAAACCCATGCTTTTTCCTCCCAAACCATCCAAGAAAAAGGATGATGAGGATTTTGAGCGCTTTGCTAAAATGATTAGACCTATCTTTTTGCGTATGCGATTAACTGATATGCTTAAAATGGATCCTTATGCTAAGTACATGAAAGAAATTGTTACTAATGAAAGAAAGATACCAGAAGCTGAAATTTCCACCATGCTTGCTAATTACACTTTTAAGGGTGGAATACTAAAGAAACTTGGAGATCCAGGAGTACCCACTATACCATGCTCCATTAAAAGAAACTATGTTAAAACTGCTTTATGTGACCTTGGAGCCGGTGTTAGTGTTATGCCTCTCTCTTTATATCGTAGACTTGATTTGAATAAGTTGACACCTAGTGAATTTTTTTTGCAAATGGCTGATAAATCAACTGCTATACCTATCGGTATTTGTGAGCATGTGCCTGTTGTGGTTGCAAAATTTACTATTTTAATAGACTTTGTTATTCTTGATATTCCGAGGACGATAGTATGTCTATTATTCTTGGAAGACCCTTTTTGAATACTATAGGGGTTGTTATTGATTGCAACAAAGGCAATGTCACTTTTCATGTTAATGGTAATGAGCATACGGTACACTTTTCGATGAAACAACCTCAAGTCCACAGTATCAATTTTATTGGAAAAATTCCATCGATTATTTTTGGAGGTTTTGAATTTCCTCTTCCTATTGTCAAGAAGAAATATGATATTCTTATTGTTGGGGATGTACATATCCCCGTTGAGGTAACCTAGTGTTATTTGAAAATTTTCGGGTTCCATGTTATTCGGAATGAGTTTGTTAACAAGACTTGATCAACCTTGTTAGTGGATTCCTTTTGATGATCATGAGATGGATGAATTTAGAAAACACAACTTTCTGTACCCTCCTTTTACTTTCTGTTATTTATATTAAATAAAATAAAAATAACTATTTTTTGTCTGTTATCTGAATTATTCGTGCAATATAAAAATACCCCAAAAAAGTTCTCCAAATGCCCTGAAATTTAAATATGATTTTTTTTCTGGAATATTTGAGAATATTTGGCACTAAGAACACAGCACGGGGGGCATCTACCTGGCCACGAGGGTGGAGGGCGCGCCCTACCCCCTGGGAGCGTCCCCTGCCTCATGGGCCCATGGTGGCCCTCCTCCACATATTCCTGCACCCACACACTCCTTCTTCCTCCCACAAACACCAATATCCAGCTCAAGCACGAGTTCTAGCTCATTTTGCTCCGATTTTCGATCTCCTTGCTCAAAGCACCTCTCACAAAACTGCTTGGGGGATTGTTCCTTGGTATGTGACTCCTCCATTGGTCCAATTAGTTTTTGTTCTAGTGCTTTATTCATTGCAAATTTGTGCTGCCTTGGTGACCCTGTTCTTGAGCTTGCATGTCAAATTTATATGGTTCCAAGTAGTTTTGATGCATGATATAGGCTCTAGGCACTTGTAGGAGTAGTTGTTATCAATATTGTTGAGTTTGGTTCACTTTTATTTGAAGTTACTAAAAATTTCAGAATTTTTCAGAAAATAATGAAGAGATTTTTGAGGAGCTCATCGAGCCGAAGCTCGAAGGAAAAGCAAAATGAAGAAGCAAAGAAGCCCAAATATAATTTGCTTCGCACCGCGGAGGTTCGGCCGTGTGAATGGCCCTCCGAGGATTTCTTGAGAGTGACCGGGATTTATGAGGATTTTTATGAATTGGCTAAGAATGCAAGCCTCACCGACTTCCTCCACGACCAACGCAAACAGTATCTCTTACTCACCAATACTTTTGTGCAAAACTTCTACTACTATCCTAGGGAATCACCTCCTTCAGTAGAGTTTCATTTATATGATGTGGTTAAGAAGATGTCACTATATGAATTTTGCAGGGTTTGCAAAATAGCTTTCGAGGGTAGCTTAGAGGAACCACATCGTAAAGATGTGGATGGGTTTATTGACACTATCACTGTAGGGGAAACTAGGAAGGTTTCCGATGCAAGAATTACTAGCATACATTTTCCTGTTTTACACTACTTTGTAATATTTGCTAGTCATTGCTTAATTGGTCGCGGAAACTGTGGAAACCTTAGTGTTCCTGATATTTTTATTTCGTTCCATGGTTTATTCTGTGATGACTCTGTTAGTATGGGTGGTATTATTGCTAAACGATTAAGTCTGAACCGTACAAAGGGCCCCATCTTTGGTGGTATCAATGCTTCACGCCTTGCTGCATACTATAGCATACCTATTAGGCACTATGAAAAAGAAGAAAAATTGCTACCTACTGTTTATTTAGATTATAAGAGTATGGTAGCGCATGATTTCATTATAAAGAATAGGGAAGGGGAGCTTAAATACAAATTGTTCTTTGATAAACGTCATCCGGAGACTATCACCTTGCCTGCTCCTTCCTTGTTTGATTTATCTACAGGCCAATACCTCGTCTCGCCGGAGGATATTCACGCCTACCGGAACCCTACATCAGCCACAGAGCCAGAGTCGGAACCACAAGTTGATCCTCCACGAAAGTCTAATTACCGGTGGGATCCGGAGATGATTGCCAACCAGTGGCAATCAGAGTCTTCTTCTTCGCAGTACGACCCCAACTATTATTATGGATATCCGCCAGGCCAGCCGTGGCCATAGACCAACTTAGGCCAAAAGCCTAAGCTTGGGGGAGTACGTATTTCTCACCGACATTACATTTATGTTCACACACTCATTGCTAGATGTCGGTGCTCATACTTTTTCATTGTAATATCCATGCTAGTTTATTTTCTTTTTATGCTTTCTTCTTGTGTGTTTTATAAACCTTAAGAAAAAAACTAGTTTACTTTCCATGCTTGTAGTAGTAGTTAAAAAGAAAACCCCAAAAGATTTCATGTTCTTCTTTTGCTTGTTGGGAGCTTTCCCGCGTAAATATTTTTATTTCTTTTCTTTTCTTTGGGGGTCTATAGGAGAAGACCATGATTAAATTGTTGAAGTGGATCTTATATACATTATTCTTGATCTGATGAAAGAGCCCATATTGCCTTGTCTTCTCCTGTTTATTGGATGCTTGCAGATTCCAGCTTAGTCCAATGCACGTGCACTATTATTATTATTCACATCATTCGGTCGTGCAAGTGAAATGCAATTATGATGATATATGATGGACTAATTGAGATGGGAGAAGCTGGTATGAACTCGACCTCTCTTGTTTTTGTAAATATGATTAGTTCATCGTTCCTGATTCAGCCTATTATGAATAAACATGTTTGCGATGACAACTAGAGATCATAGTTTCTTGTGCCATGCTTAATTAGCTAGGAGCTTATAATGGTTTACCTTGCGTGCCAACATGCTATTAAAAATGGTTGTGATGTGGTATGATAGGGTGGTATCCTCCTCTGAATAATTTAAATGACTTGACTTGGCACATGTTAACGCATGTAGTTGAAACAAAATCAACATAGCCTTCACGATATTTATGTTCACGGTGTATTATATCCTACTCATGCTTGCATTCGGTGTTGATTAATTTTAATGCATGTTCATGACTGTTGTCTCTCTCTAGCTGGTCGCTTCCCAGTCTTTTTCTAGCCTTCACCTGTACTAAGCGGGAATACTGCTTGTGCATCCAATCCCATAAACCCCAAAGTTATTCCATATGAGTCCACCATACCTACCTATATACGGTATCTACCTGTCGTTCCAAGTAAATTTGTATGTGCCAAACTCTAAACCTTCAAATAAATATCCTGTTTTGTATGCTCGAATAGCTCATGTATCAACTAGGGTTGTCCGTATCTTCCATGTTAGGTGGGTTATTCTCAAGAGGAGTGGACTCCGCTCCTCACTCACGAGAAAGTGGCTGGTCACCGGGATGCCCAGTCCCATGCTTTATGCAAACTAAATCAAAATAATTGCAAACAAAACTCCCCCTGGGACTCTTGTTAGTTGGAGGCACTCGTTGTTTCGAGCAAGCCATGGATTGATGCTTGTTGGTGGAGGGGGAGTATAAACTTTACCATTCTGTTTGGGAACCGCCTATAATGTGTGTAGCATGGAAGATATCGCCATCTCTTGGTTGTTATGTTGACAATGAAAGTATACCGCTCAAAATATTATTCATCTCTATTTTAAAACCGAGCTCTGGCACCTGTACAAATCCCTGCTTCCCTCTGCAAAGGGCCTTTCTATTTACTTTTATGCTGAGTCATCATCCTCTTATTAAAAAGCACCAGTTGGAGAGCATCGCTGTCGTTTGCATTCATTACTGTTAGTTTACATTGAGTATGACTTGACTGGATCTCTTTTACCATTAATTACAATGTCTAGTCAGTCCTTGATCTTTAAAGGTGCTCTGCATTTATGTTTTGCGGTCTTAGAAAGGGCTAGCGAGATACCATCTTGTTATATCATATTATGATTGTTTTGAGAAAGTGTTGTCATCTGAGATTTATTATTATTGCTCGCTAGTTGATTATGCCATTGATATGAGTAAACATGAGACCTATGCATTATTGTGAATATGGTTAGTCTATAATCTTTGCTAAAAACTTGAATGCTGGCTTTACATGTTTACAACAACAAGAGCAAACAGAGTTTGTAAAAGTTTTTCTTTATCACTTTCAGTTTTTCAACTAAATTGCTTGAGGACAAGCAAAGGTTTAAGCTTGGGGGAGTTGGTACGTCTCCATCGTATCTACTTTTCCAAACACTTTTGCCCTTGTTTTGGACTCTAACTTGCATGATTTGAATGGAACTAACCCGGACCGACGCTGTTTTCAGCAGAATTGCCATGGTGTTATTTATGTGCAGAAACAAAAGTTCTCGAAATGACCTGAAACTTCACGGAACGTCTTTTTGGAAATAATAAAAAATCCTGGCAAAAGATCAAGACCAGAGGTCCCACACCCTAGCCATGAGGGTAGGGGGCGCGCCTGCCCCCCTGAGCGCGCCCCCCTACCTTGTGGCCCCCCTGGAGCTCCTCCGACCTCAAGTCCAACTCTATATATTTGCTTTCGGGGAGAAAAAAATCAGAGAGAAGGATTCATCACGTTTTACGATACGGAGCCGCCGCCAAGACCTAAAACCTCTCGGGAGGGATGATCTGGAGTCCGTTCGGGGCTCCGGAGAGGGGGATCCGTCGCCATCATCATCATCAACCTTCCTCCATCACCAATTTCATGATGCTCACCGCCATGCGTGAGTAATTCCATCGTAGGCTTGCTGGACGGTGATGGGTTGGATGAGATTTATCATGTAATCGAGTTAGTTTTGTTAGGGTTTGATCCCTAGTATCCACTATGTTCTGAGATTGATGTTGCTATGACTTTGCTATGCTTAATTCTTGTCACTAGGGCCCGAGTGCCATGATTTCAGATCTGAACCTATTATGTTTTCATGAATATATGTGAGTTCTTGATCCTATCTAGCAAGTCTATAGTCACCTAATATGTGTTATGATCCGGCAACCCCGAAGTGACAATAATCGGGACCACTCCCGGTGATGACCGTAGTTTGAGGAGTTCATGTATTCACTATGTGTTAATGCTTTGGTCCGGTACTCTATTAAAAGTAGGCCTTAATATCCCTTAGTTTCCGATAGGACCCCACTGCCACGGGAGGGTAGGACAAAAGATGTCATGCAAGTTCTTTTCCATAAGCACGTATGACTATATTCGTACATGCCTACATTACATTTATGAATTGAGATAGTTCCGTGTCACCCTAGGTTATGACTGTTACATGATGAACCGCATCCGGCATAATTCTCCATCACCGATCCATTGCCTACGAGCTTTCCATATATTGTTCTTCGCTTATTTACTTTTCCGTTCCTATTGTTACAATCACTACAAAATACCAAAAGCATTACTTTTGTTATCATTATCTTTTGCTACCGTTACCACTACTATCATATAACTTTTCTACTAAACACTTTTCTGCAGATATTAAGTTTCAAGGTGTGGTTGAATTGACAACTCAGCAGCTAATACTTGACAACCCAAATTGATGTTTTCTTGCCTATTTCAGTGTTTCAAAGAAGAGGAATATCAAATGGAGTCCAAACGGAATGAAACCTTCGGGAGAGTTATTTTTGGAACGGAAGCAATCTAGGAGACTTGGAGTAGACGTCAGGGAAGCTTCGAGGTGGCCACGAGGCAGGGAGGCGCGCCTGCCCCCTGGGCGCCCCCACCCTCATGGGCCCCTTGTGGTTCCCCTAACCGACTTCTTTCTCCTATATATATCCATATACCCTAAAAACATCGAGGAACATAATAGATTGGGAGTTCTGCCGCCAGAAGCTTCCGTAGCCACCGAAAACCAATCTAGACCTATTTCAGCACCTTGCCGGAGGGGGGGTCCCTCTCCGGTGGCCATCTTCATCATCCCGACGCTCTCCATGATGAGGAGGGAGTAGTTCACCCTCGGGGCTGAGGGTATGTACCAGTAGCTATGTGTTTCATCTCTCTCTCTCGTGTTCTTGAGGTGGTACGATCTTGATGTATTGCGAGCTTTGCTATTATAGTTGGATCTTATGATGTTTCACCCCCTCTACTCTCTTGTGATGAATTGAGTTTTCCCTTTGAAGTTGTCTTATCGGATTGAGTCTTTAAGGATTTGAGAACACTTGATGTATGTCTTGCATGTGCTTATCTGTGGTGACAATGGGATATCATGTGATCCACTTGATGTATGTTTTGGTGATCAACTTGTGAGTTCCGTGACCTCATGAACTTATGCATAGGGGTTGGCACATATTTTCGTCTTGACTCTCCGGTAGAAACTTTGGGGCACTCTTTGAAGTACTTTGTGTTGGTTGAATAGATGAATTTGAGATTGTGTGATGCATATCGTATAATCATACCCACGGATACTTGAGGTGACATTAGGGTTTTGGTTGATTTGTGTCTTAAGGTGTTATTCTAGTACGAACTCTAGGATAGATTGAACGAAAGAATAGCTTCGTGTTATTTTACTATGGACTCTTGAAAAGATCGATCAGAAAGGATAACTTTGAGGTGGTTTCATACCCTACCATAATCTCTTTGTTTGTTCTCCGCTGTTAGTGACTTTGGAGTGAATCTTTGTTGCATGTTGAGGTATAGTTATATGATCCAATTATGTTATTATTGTGAGAGAACTTGCACTAGTGAAAGTATGAACCCTAGGATTTGTTTACTAGCATTGCAATACCGTTTACGCTCACTTTTATCATTAGTTACCTTGCTGTTTTTATATTTTCAGATTACAAAAACCTATATCTACCATCCATATTGCACTTGTATCACCATCTCTTTGATGAACTAGTGCACCTATACGATTTACCATTGTATTGGGTGTGTTGGGGACACAAGAGACTCTTTGTTATTTGGATGCAGGGTTTCTTGAGAGAGACCATCTTCATCCTACGCCTCCCATGGATTGATAAACCTTAGGTCATCCACTTGAGGGAAATTTGCTACTGTTCTACAAACCTCTACACTTGGAGGCCCAACAACGTCTACAAGAAGAAGTTTGCGTAGTAGACATCAAGCACTAGAGCAAGTCCTAGCTCATAAGAGATTTAAGTGAAGCATAGAGAGCAATTCTAACAAATCATGACATAATTTTGGCTCTCTCAAATAGGTGTGTCCAGCAAGGATTATGACTTAGAACACAAAATAAAACAAGCATCATACAAGACGCTCCAAGCAAAACACATATCATGTGACGAATAAAAATATAGTCTCGAGTAAAATATCGATAGTTGTTGGAAGAAAGCGGGGATGCCACTCGGGGCATCGCCAAGCTTAGTTGGTTGCTCATTCTTGGATAATAGCTTGGGATGCTGGGGCATCCCCAAGCTTAGTCTCTTACATCCTTCCTTCATCCATCGTAAGATAACCCAAAACTTGAAAACTTCAATCACACAAAACTCAACAAAGCCTTCGTGAGATCTGTTAGTATAAGAATAATAAATCACTGCCATAAGTGCTGTATCAAACCAGTTCATATTTTGTTTTTGTATTATATCTATTGTATTCCAACTTTTCTATGGCAAAAACTCATCAAAGAACAGCATAGAGCCATCAAAATAAGCACACAACACAAAGAAAACAGAATCTGTCAAAACAGAACAGTCTGTAGCAATCTGACTATTTCGAATACTTCTGTAACTCAAAAAACTCTGAAAAATTAGGAAGACCTGAGAAATTTGTATATAGATCTACTGCAATTGGAATGGATATTTTATCTCTCTGGTAAAAAATGATAATTAATTTCGTGAGCGCAAAACTTTCTATTTTTTCAGCAAGACCAAACAACTATTGCCCAAGAAGATCCTAAAGGCTTTACTTAGCACAAACACTAATTAAAACACAAAAACACAATCATAACAGTAGCATAATTGTTCTAACACTCAAAAACAGGAAGAAAAAAAGCAAAAATAAATTTTATTCATTGGGTTGCCTCCCAACAAGCGCTATAGTTTTACGCCCTTAGCTAGGCATAAAGCAAGGATCTAAGTTTTGTCATCTTTGGTTCGAGATCCATAAGATGCCCTCATGATTGATTCATAGTGTGGCTTAATTCTAGTTCTAGGAAAGTGTTCCATACCCTTCCTCAAAGGAAATTGGAACTTAATATTGCGTTCTTTCTTATCAATCACGGCACCGATAGTGCGTAAAAATGGTCTACCAAGAATAATTGGACAAGATGGATTGCAATCAATATCAAGAACAATAAAATCTATGGGCACATAATTCATATTTGCAAGAATAAGAACATCATTATTTCTTCCCATAGGCTTTTTAATAGTAGAATCCGCCAAGTGCAAATTCAAGGAACATTCTTCGAGATTGGTAAGACCAAGCACATCACATAAAGATTTTGGAATTGTAGAAACACTAGCAGCCAAGTCACACAAAGCAAAACACTCATAATTTTTAATCTTGACTTTGATAGTAGGTTCCCATTCATCATACAATTTTCTAGGAATTGAAACTACCAATTCCAATATTTATTCAAGAGCTTTCATCATAGCATCACCAATATGTTTAGTAAAAGCTTTGTTTTGTTAATAAGCATGGGGTGAATTTATCATGGATTGCAACAAAGAAATACAATCAATCAAAGAGAAACTACCATAATTAAAGTATTTGTAATCCAAAAGAGTGGGTGCATCACTAGCTAAAGTTTTGACCTCTTCAAACCCACTTTCATCAATTTTTTCAACAAGATTTCCAACCTCCGAAATATTGGGACGCCTTCTACTTAAAGTTGACTATTCTCCAGTCCCTTTTTCATCAATATCAACTTTACTAAACAAGGAATCAATAGAAGAATCACTAATCATTTTAAGATCTTCATCACTTTTGTGAAAGAAATCACTAGAAAATGTTTTTTCTAAAATTCTATTTTAGCTCTAACCATAGCTGTACTTTTCTTAATTTCATCCATAGAAACATAAAGATCTTTAATTGATTCATCTAGTTTAGGCACAATAATTTTCATCTTGAGATTTTACACATCATGAGCAATTCTATCAACACTTCTAGACAAATCATCAATCTTACTCAACTTTTCTTCTATGGAAGTGTTGAAAACCTTTTGTGTGTTGATAAATTCTTTAATATTGTTCTCAAGATTAGAGGTGTTCCTATTATTATTATAAGATTGATTTCCATAGGAATTACCATAATTATTAGAGGAATTACTAGGAAAAGGCCTAGGATTAAAATTACCTCTATAAGCATTGTTGTTGAAATTATTACGAGAAATAAAATTCACATAAATAGCATCACTATTTCGTTCAATCAAAGTAGACGTAGCGACCCGACCTCAGACGGTCAAGTCTCTATGCTTAAGTGTTATCCCTGGATCGGTATGCTGACACACAGAGTACTCGAGGATTTTATAACAGAGGTAAATCACATGTATAAAGTAACGTAAATATTATTACCTCAATCCATATAGCGGAAGTAACAACAAGGTTGTGGGGTCCCAAACAACACCAATGGCAAAGTTGAGTGTAGACATCGTAACCCTAACGCATCACTTACTCGTCGCAAGATTCCTGCAACATGAGACATTGCAACCATGTAGGTCAGTACATTGAATGTACTGGCAAATTCACACCATAGAGCAATACTGAATAATAACTATCACTACATGCATATTTGGCTGGTGGAGGCTCTAAATTTTAATTTTGCATCAAGCCAATTTTTCCCTACAACAAAGTAATATATTTTATTTAATTACAAAGTTTGTTGAAAACATTGAGAAGGTTACCCCAACTCAATCCCAAAATGATAATTATCACCCAACAAATTAATTAAGTAAAGTGACGAGCTCAAATCAATAATCCAAGTACCAGATACTGAAGTTGTCCATAACCGGGGACATGGCTAATCATGATTAGTTTGTACACTCTGCAGAGGTTTGCGCACTTTCCCCCCACAAGACTCGACCTCCTTCGTTGTATTTCTCGCACTGCATGGTGTTTGAGAAATGGATTACCGAGACACAGTCTTTCCGAAGAGGTCCCTTTAACCGATAGATAGGCTGGTACACCTACAATCCCCTACATCTCCTATCCCATCATGGAAAGGTTTGCCACAACTTACTCAACTATGCTAGAGCCCATAATGGCTTGTGGCTGCACATGGAAGTTTCTAGCATGAATAATCTTATAATTCCTTTGAGCCTGGGTGGCATTCCATAGGATGATCACATGGGTACTCCAGGATCCCCCTGGGCAAGCACTGAGTTCTCCAGGTTCCCGGGCAAACCACTTGGTGCTCCAGGGTGCCCCAACCAATCCACCCAGATGTGTATTAAAGTAGCCACCTTAAGTTAACCCTTAGATATAAATAACTCTCACATTTTTCATGAAATCTCACATACCAATCCATGTCTACGAGCATAGCAAAGTAGTGCAAGCATAATGCAATAATACCCTGGGTTTGAATGCAAGACAATAGGTTCCTACCTCATCAACTACTTCCCAAATACCCACATGTTATCAAATACTACTCATGCAATGTTTGAGGGTTGAAACTAATGCATAAAAACTGGGTATGAAAAGTATGATCAAAGTGTGAACTTGCCTTGTAATGTTGATGTAGATGATTCGCTGGTTTCATCTATTTTGGATAAACGAGTGAAAAGTTATGGCTATTTGAAAAATTAGGGCCAAGATGTTGTACGGAGGAAAAATAGGTATGGCTAAAAGAATTCTAGGTCTAATGTATAAATACATAGACTAATTGATAATCTAATTATTCTGCCGTACTAGTCTAGAAATAATAAGCTACGGGAGTATATATAAAAAATACAAAGAAAGATACCTTTATAAGGTAGAGAAAAGACGACTTCGGAGAGAGGACACAACTTCCAGAAGTCCCGCTGGAGAGAAGAAATATATTTTTCTTCAGTGAATCTAGTCAAACCAAAATATTGATTTAACCTGAATCGGATGATTTTTGGAGGCTCTATGGGTCTATATTTATAGGTGGAAAAGAGGTTTAGGTATCAAAGGCTAGGTAATCTAGGACTAAAAGTAGACGAAAAGAAAAGAAAAGAGGAGGCGCCTCGCATGGGCCTAAAGCCTTAGGCGATTCGGCTGGTTGCGCGCACTGCGGTTTTTTTTTGAATTTTTTTTTAAGAAAATGAAATATTTCTAAAATTAATATGTTTTTCTAAGAATAACCGAAAAAATAGTTACAGGCATGTCTGCTGGCTATATTGGGCATGTGGGCGACAGATAGATATAGACCGCACACGCAGTTTGTTTTTTTAATAGAAACAGGAAAGGAAAAATGGAATAATGAAAATAAAAGTAAAATTATATATAGGCATATTATATATCAGAATTTTCAGAAAAAGATTTTCGACAACTTGAACATTTTTCTAGCATCAAATAAAATCCATGAAAATTCAAATAAAGCAAAGAGTGCTACTGTTGCAATAAAACTCAGTAAAAATCATTTTAAAAATACCAAAATGATTTCAAATTTATTTCTCCATTTTTCTAGTGTAGGGAATCATTTTACCCTAATTTTCATATATGTTATTTTTGGAGAAAAATAATATGAACAAAACCAAATAGCTCCTGATTGAAAAAATATTCAAAGGGACTTTAAATTTGATTCTTTTAAACTTCCAACTCATATTTCATGTGATTCAAAGAAGTCATTTTATCTTCTCTCATGAAAATCATTGGGTTGCATAAAGTTTCTGAATTTGAAATAGTTCCAAATGGAATTGAAATCTTTTCAAAACCCCTTTTCATTTATTTAAATGGAAGAAGTCATATCATCTTCTCTCTAGGGTTTTGTGATGAAATGAATTTGAATTCATGGAGATCATAAAAGCAAGATGAAAGTGTGGGAAAGTCATTTCATTCCCTCTCATTTAACTTTCAAAAAGTTTCAAATTTCACTCAATTTCACACAAGCAACCACGCCACAAACAAACAAACAAACAAACAAACAAACAATCAAAACTATTTATTTAATATAACATTCCAAAATTTAGAATTTTGGGATGTTACTGTAGACAAAGGTATATCATTAAGATCAATAGGAGCACTTCTACTAGCAACCAATTTCACAAGAGCATCAATTTTTTCACTCAAAGAAGAAATTTCTTCAACCGAATTAACTTTTTTACTAGTACGAGCCCTTTCGCTGTGCCATTGCGATTAATTTGCCATAATATTATCAAGCAATTTGGTGGCTTCACCCAAAGTAATTTCCATAAAAGTACCATAAGCGGCGGAATCTAAAAGATTACGAGAAACAAAATTCAACCCCTCATAAAAAATTTGTATGATCATCCAAAGATTTAACCCATGAGCTGGGCAATTCCTTAGCATCATTTTCATCCTTTCCCAAGATTGTGCAATATGCTCATGTTCAAGTTGCTTGAAATTCATGAACTGGGTTATAAGGGAAATAATTTTTGTGGGTGGAAAATACTTAGTGATAAAAGCATCTTTGCACTTATTCCAAGAATCGATACTGTTGCGAGGCAAAGAAGAGAACCAAATTTTTGTAGAATCACGCAAAGAAAACAGAAATAATTTCACCCTGACCACATCATTGTCCACATCTTTTTATTTTGCATATCACATAATTCCACGAAGGTATCAAGATGGGATGCGGCATCCTCATTAGGACTACCGAAAAATTGGTCTTTCATAACAAGATTCAACAAAGCAGTATTAATATCACAAGTCTCCGCACTAGTGGCGGGAAGAGCAAGCGGAGTGCCGATAAAATCATTGTTGTTGGTATTTGAGAAATCACATAACTTGGTGTTCTCTTGAGTCATGATGACCACACAACAAGATTGCACTCAAAAACAGATCCATCAAGAAAACGGCAAACGGAAAAAGAGAGGCGAATAAAACGACAAATTTTTGTGAAATGGGGGAGAGGAAAACGAGAGGCAAATGTCAAATAATGTAAATTGCGAGGAGATGAGATTTATGATTAGGAACCTGGTTATGATGAAGATTCTCCCCGGGAACGGCGCCAGAAATTCCTTTTGATGTCGCTTGAAGCTACATCGGTATTTCCCCAAAGAAGAAGGGATGATGCAGCACAGCGGCAGTAGGTTTTCCCTCAGATATAAAACCAATGTTATTGAACCAGTAGGAGAACCAAGCAACACAACGTAAACAGCCCCTGCACACAAATAACAACACCTCACAACCCGACGTGTTAAAGGGGTTGTCAATCCCTTTCGGGTAACAACACCAGAAACAGCGTGTGACGGGAGATAAAGTTGTAAATATTGATTGATCGAACGCCAAATAAAATAAATTGCAGCAAGGTATTTTTTGGTTTTTGGTTTAATAGATCTAAAAATAAAAGCAAATAAAAAGGTAGATCACAAAGGCAAATATATGAGAAAGAACACCCGGGGGCCGTAGGTTTCACTACTAGCTTCTCTCGAGAAAAATTGCGAATGGTGGGTGAACAAATTACTGTTGGGCAATTGATAGAACCTCAAATAGTTATGATGATTGTCACAACCCTAGAATTCTGCTTGTAATTAGTGGCATTGCATCCATGCATCATTATCAATTTCAATTAATCTTAAGATGGGGATGTTCAAACCCTAGCACCAAATGAAATCCAACTAGGATCAAAATGAAATATTTTCAATGAACCCAAAATGCCCTTTGGAAATGTTCATCATTTTTGATAAAGGTAAAAGCCTCTGCCAAAGATGATGAACATATTTCTAGGTCATTTCTGGATTTTTGAATATTTGAATTGGGGCATTTAAATCCTATAAACATTTTAAATGCTCTAATACTTTTGAAACTAGTTGAGGACTGATGGAAATAGTTTAGACAGTGCCCACAAATATTTTCAGGAGTTTTAAAAATGGTTTAGTTTTTAAACTAAATCAAAACCGAGGAAAAATAGAAAACAGAAATAGAATTAGAAAAACCAAAGAGAGACGAAACTTACCTGTGCAGCCCGGCACTGTGCAGCACTATGGCCCAACAGGCCGGCCCAGCCGACTGGCAGTGCTAGTCACCCCAACCTGTCCCCAGGAGGCCAGGGGCACGTGGTGGCCGCGCGCACGCACCTGCTGCCCACCTCCTGCCTGGCTGCCCCTCTCCCTCGATGCCTCAACGCCCTACACGTCGCCACGCAACCCCCCCGGCCCCTCTCACTGCTCGCCCGTGTTCATTCCTCCTCTCCCTCGCTCTCTCCCGTGAATAGGCGAACGCTGCCGTCACCGCCGCTTGCTGTCACCACGTCCACCATGCTCCCCGTGCCGCCCGAGCTATCCCGAGATCCTACACCTCATCCCCGACCTCCTCACCGAGCAATGTGATCGGAAAGGCCCCAAAGCGCCACCCTGACGCCTTTTCCCACATCGGCCGCCAGAGATCCGCCTCGCCGCCCCGCTCAGCTCTGGCCTTCCCCGAGCCTGCTTCGCCGCTTGCTTCAACCACCGTGAGCCCCTCTTTCTCCTTCCCCCGTCCTCTCACTCGTGCACGTGTTGTAGCTCCGTCTCTTAGCCGTGGCCGAGCTCACCGCCGCCATCCATGGTGCCGCCGCGGCCACAGCTGCTGCCACCCACGTCCGAGCCCATTAGCGCGCTCAGTGCACCACTAGGAGCACGTTGCACCCACCAGCTCCTCCCCTAGTGCACTGTGGCCTCATTTCCATCAACGTCCGAGCTCCGGCCGCCGTCGTTTGGGTCCACCCCGTCGTGAACTGATGGCTCCGCTTGACGCGCAAGAACCCCAGCTACTCGTAGGACCAAACCGCAGTCAATTTGGTCGACTGTGGGCAAATCACGAGCCCCTCCGCTGTCTCGGGCTTCACCGGCGAAGAGCCCCGGGCCAAGGTGATTAAGCCGACTGAAAACCCGGACGCTACTGAACCGACACTGCCAACTCCTGCCCTGTCGGCGTACAAAAATAGGGGCGCGCCCACGGCCACACCAAGCAGAACGAGGGAGGTGAGCCAAGGTAAGATCGAAGCCCAAGGCAATCAAAGCAATGCCAAGGCCAAGACCACAAAGAGCAGAGGGACGAAGCATGTTCCCCCGGTAAGACCCTTGCCGGGTGGCCTCAGCGGCCCCGACAAGACTCTTGCCGGGACAGCTCGCCCCGCACCAACACAGCGAGCCACCCTTGAGCCCACGGCCCACAGTGCCATCATCAGCATGGGGCCAGGGCTCGGGAAGGTACCCCTGTGGTGGCATGTAGATCTTTGTGAAGACATATTCAAGATTAGATTAGAAGACGACGGTTCTCAGCAAGATCCTTACCAAGGAAGGCCACCAGACCCACGGCAAGATCCTTGCCGGGGACGACAACACGCCACGGTGAGACCCTTGCTGGGCCACCCGGCAAGGCCCTTGCCAAAGACGCCGGCAAGGCCACCGCCAAGCCCACGTCAACGAAGCTTCCACCGCCATTCACATGCAGCTGCCAGCCTAACCAGCTGGGCGGGCACCTGCGTGGCAACATGCAGCTCCCAGGCCAACTCATCAAGCGCCTGCCTGGCGGCATGCAGATCTTCGTGAAGGCTCCACCACCGCGCCAACTCAGCTGCTTGCCTGCTTACATGGCACCGCACGCATCCCCGACCGAGGCGCGTGTCGAAGCGAGCAGGAGCGGCGACGGACAGGACGGGCCTCGCCCCCGTCCCCGATAAAGCAAGAGGACACCTAAGCGATGCATTAAATGCACCTTATCCTGTAATACAAGGGATAACCTCTTGCTAGTGTAGACCTTTCCACCTCCTGTGTGCCACTGTGGCAACCCCTTTTTCCTATAAAAGGAGGCCCAAGGCGACGAGGTGAGGGATTAGGCTCTTTTGAACCACACGCTGACCACAGCTAGTTCGAGAGCTCAAGAACTCTCAGAAATACACCCACCAAAGCAGGACTAGGGTTTTACGCATCCTCGCGGCCCGAACCTGGGTAAACGATCCTTGTGTTGTCTACTAGCCCTGCTCTCCTTGCAACCCTGCGCCCCGGCAACCATAGTAGGGACTCTTGTGATCCCATAGGTGTCGTTCCACACCGACATCCTTGGTGCGCCAGGTAGGGGGCGCAATTGTGAGAATCGGGTCTAGTAGTTAGCCTAGCAGTTCTTCGTCGCCATGGCCCCTAAGAAGAGGACGGCCACGGCGGTCGATTCATTGGGAGCCGAACGACCCGTGCCGGTGCGGACGAGCAGCGGACCGATCGCAGACAGGACTTGGGCCGCGGCCCGCGAGCACCAGCATCGCCCAGGCAGTCGGAGCCTGGTGAGCGGCATTGTTCGCGCGCCAGACGACTGGCTACACGTTTCCGGATCCAAGGACGGAGCTAGGCCCCCCACAGGCGGCGCGGGGCCCTCCAGGGGCGTCGTTGTGCCGACTCCGGCCGGCGCGGCGACCTCCAGGACGCCTACACCGGCGACCACCGTGCGCTCTTCCCATGGTGTGCGCGCCGAGCAGCGTCACCACGATGGGACCCTGGGCACCGCCGTGGGAAGAGCCCTATGTGTCATCAGCAAATGAGGGGGTTCAGCACGCTCGCCGAAGCGCAGGCAAAAATGGCGCGCAGCCGCTGGGTCATGACCGAGCTCCTTCTAACGTAGTTAGAAGTCGAAGCGCGCCGCGATCCACGCAGTTGTCGCCGCTGCCCACGCCAGTGGAAGCTTTGGTGCGCGCATCTGCTCCCCGACTTCCCTACTGCTGCGGAGAAACTCGACGAGTGGAGGGCCACCATCCGGAGCCTCGTCGCCGTCGCAAACAAAGACGATCCACGACCAGCGGGGCCCTCGAGCCGGCGCTCCACTGAGCCACCACATGCTGGCGCTGGGAGGACCGGGGGAGCTGCGGCCACGGTGCACTCTCCTCCTCCTCGCCAGCCGCCGCGGGCGTCGGCCCATCGCGACAACGCTTGTGATAACATCTCCATAGCGTCGTCCGACCCGCGGACCCTCCGCGACCAGTGCCAGATCCTTCGGGAGCGAGCTCACGAAGACGCTCGAACCACCATCGAGCGCCGGTGCAAAATGCGCCACCAGTCGTACAAGCGGGCGGGGCCCGCTATGGACCACCCGGCACCGGGGGGGGGGGGCCTACCTTACGAGGTGGGCTGCCCGACTTTTACCCGTGAGCTGAGGCAGTTCCAGTGGTCGTCCCACCGCATGTTCAAGCCTGACATCGGCGAGAAGTAGACCGGCAAGACCCACCCGTCCGAGTTTCTCAGCATCTACACCATCGCGATGCAGGCCGCTGGGGCTCACGACGACAAGGTGCTTGCCAACTATTTCCCGCTGGCGCTCAAGCCCAATGTGATGTCTTGGTTGATGCACTTGCCAGTGGATTCCATTTCTTCCTGGTCAGATATGTGCCATGAGTTCATTGGCGCCTTCACAGGAGGCCACCAAGCTCATGGCCAGGCTAGTGATCTGCATATCATTCCCCAGAAGGAAGGGGAGACCCTGCGCAAGTACATCCAGAGATTCAGCCGGGTGCAGTACAACATCCCCGATGTTCATCCCACCGTTGTGATTAGCGCGTTCCACCAGAACATACGCAATTGCAAGATGCGCGAGGAGCTGGCGATGACCAAGGTTAAGGATGTGGCCGAGCTCTACGTTCTGGCCGATAGGTGCGCCCAGGCTAAAGAGGGAAGGAAGTACCCCGGCGAAGACGCCGGCGCGGAAACCGACTCTACTGATGAAGACGCCGCCACCCCGACGAAGAAGAGCCGGCGTCGCAACAGGAAACCCAAAGGCAAGGCCATGCTTGCCGTTGAGGGATCTGACGATACCGGTGCCGGCAAGAAGGTCAAGGTAGACGCCCCCGGCAAGGAGATTTCTGGGTGCGCCGCCTGCCGAGCCTTGGCGGCTACCGACAAGCCAGGAAGCTCCGGCAAGCAATACTGCAAGATCCACCGCACCAATGGCCATGACCTCCAGAACTGCCGAAAAGTCGAGTTACTTGCTGAGAAGCAAAAGGCTGAGTACGAAAGGTGGGACAAGGAGAAGGACCAGGACGGTGCTGAGGGATCCGGCAAGAAGCGTGGCAGCCATGGAGGCCGCCCCGGCAAGGACAACCAGCAAGAGAGGCCCGCCCGGGGCCGCAACAAGAAACAAGAAGACGACGATCACGACGAGGACGACGAGTCTGGTGAGCAAGGGTTCCAGAAGGCTACGGAGGCCATGTGCGTCGATGGCGGTGCCTCGCTGCATACCTCTCAGCGCCAGCTCAAGCAGTGGGCGCATGAGATTACAACAACAGAGCCGTCGTTCGATGCTCAGAAGCCGCTGAAGTGGTCGAGCACGCCCCTCATCTTTGACACCGAGGACCACCCTGACCGCACTACCGCGGTCGGGTGTTTGCCATTGTTGGTCTCGCCAACAATACGCAACCTCAGGGTGAACAAGATGTTGGTTGACGGCGGGGCCGGCCTGAACCTGATCTCGCCTGTCGTGATCAAAAGGTTGCAAATCCCTCATGAAGACCTCAAGGAAACGGGCACGTTTCAAGGGGTCAATCCGGGGAGGAGCCAGCCGAAGGGAAAGGTCACACTGCCCATGACATTTGGAGGAGAGTTGAACTACAGGACGGAGAGGATCATCTTCGACGTGGCCGAGATCCCCTTGCCCTACAACGGGATCCTCGGGCGCCTGGCATTGGCCAAGTTCATGGTGGCGTCACACTACGCCTACAACATGCTAAAGATGCCCGGGCCATTAACCATCATCTCCGTCCCCTCCGATAAGAAGGACGCGCTGATCTGCGCCGACCAACTCTACCTGGAAGCAGTTGCAGCAGCTGCCGTCAAGGCACCTGCTCTTGCCGCTGACGGCCTGGGAGGGAAAAAGGAGCCCGGCAAGACCTCTCGCACCCACTCCGACAAGCGCACCTCCTCGGAGTGTTGTGCTACCGTTGAGGACGTGCCAGAGAGCTCTACTGACAAGAGCAAGAGATCCGGAGCCGAGCCGCCGCAGACCAAGAAGGTTCCCATCGGGGAGGATGGCACGGGAGGGGCCTTCATCATAGGCTCCACCCTCGATAGCAAATAGGAAGGCGCGCTCATCACCTTCCTGCGGGCAAATGTCGATGTGTTTGCATGGCAAGCATCTGACATCCCCGGTGTTCCCAGGGATGTGATTGAGCACCACCTAGCTGTCTGCCCCCACGCGCGGCCCATCAAGCAGAAGGTCAGAAAGCAGGCTCTGGAAAGGCAGAAGTTCATCACAGAGGAGATCAGGAAGGTGGAAGCGGCAGGTTTGGTGAGAGGGGTGCTCCACCCGACGTGGTTGGCCAATCCAGTAGTGGTGCGCAAGGCAAATGGGAAGTGGAGGCTGTGTATTGATTACACAAATATTAATAAGGCTTGCCCTAAGGACCCCTTCCTGTTGTCGTGCATCGACCAGATTGTTGACTCCACAGCCGGGTGTGATCTGTTATCATTCCTCGACGCCTACTCAGGCTACCACCAAATCTTCATGACAAGAGAGGATGAAGAGAAGACGACATTCATCACCCCATGTGGTACATATTGTTTTTTACGGATGTCTTTCGGGTTGAAGAGTGCTGGCTCAACGTTTGCAAGAGCAGTCCAACTTGGTTTTGAACCTCAGCTCCATAGAAATATGGAGGCCTACATGGATGACATAGTGGTCAAAATCAAGTACGGGCCAATTCTTGTGCAAGATCTGGAAGAGACATTTGATAACCTGCGCAAGATCAACCTCAAGCTGAACCCTAAGAAGTGCATCTTCGGCGTTCCGTCCAGCAAGCTTCTCAGATTCTTTATGTCACAGCGTGGGGTCGAGGCAAACCCAGACAAGATCAAGGCTATTGAGCAGATCGAGGCGCCCAAGCGGATCAAGGATGTCCGTCGGCTCACCGGCTGCGTTGCCGCCATGAGCCGGTTCATCTCCAAGTCCGCTGAGTGCACCCTTCCCTTCTTCAAAATCTTGAAGAAGGCAGGCCCAATAGAGTGGACACCAGAAGCCGAGGCAGCACTGCAGGATCTGAAGAAATACCTTTCCTCCACGCCGATACTGGTTGCGCCTAAATCACAAGAGCCGTTGCTGCTGTATCTGGCGGCGACGAATCAAGTGGTCAGTGCCGCACTGGTGGCACAGAGGGAGGTCGACGAGGAGGCGGCAATGGCGTCAGAACCAGCGGATGGCAAGCCAAAGATTCCCCCGGCAGGGCCTGGTGTTGACAAGGCGCGGCCCCCGACGGAGTCTGGTGCCACCAAGGCAATGCCCGCGTAGTCGAGTGAAGTGGTGCCAAAGAAGAAGATGATGCAGCACCCGATTTACTTTGTCAGCTCCCTCTTGCAGAGGGCTAGGTCGAGGTATTCCAGCGTGCAAAAATTGCTCTTCGGCCTCCTTATGGCCTCGAGGAAGCTGCGTCACTACTTCCAGGCCCACGAGATCACTATCGTCACCCGCCTCCTGTTGCAACGGATACTGCACAACCCGGATGCAACCGGAAGGATTATGGAATGGGCCTTGGAGCTGTCAAGTTTCGGTTTAAAGTTTGAAAGTACCTCGACAATTCAGGGCAGAGTCTTGGCAGAATTCATCGCAGAATGGACCTCGACGCTTGACGAAGAAATCCAGGAGACCACTCTCCCCGGCAAGGAAGAAGATCGCGACTGGATCATGTACTTTGATTGGGCTTTCTCGCTGCAAGGCGCCGGTGCCGGTGTGCTACTCGTCGCACCCACCGGAGAACACCTCAAGTACGTGATCCAGATGCACTTCCCCAGGGGGATGTCCACCAACAACACCGCCGAGTACGAGGGATTGCTTGCCGGTCTCAGGATTGCGGCAGACCTCGGGGTTAAGAAGCTCATCGTCAGGGGCGACTCGCAACTCGTTGTCAGGCAGGTCAACAAGGATTATCAGAGCCCATTGATGGAAACCTACGTAGATGAGGTGAGGGAGATGGAGGAACACTTGGACAGTATCCAGGCAGAGCACGTCCCCCGAGCGGAGAACGACATCGCCCATTACCTATCAAAGCGTGCCGCATTCAAGCTACCTGTGGAACCAGGTACCTTTTTGCTCTGGTTAAGTCAACCATCTGTCGAACCATTAGCAGGGCAGAACAAGCGGAGGAAATCAGGTCCCGGCAAGTACTTTCCTACTGAGCCCCTGGGGCTGCCGGCAAGAGTGCTGCTGCGAACGCTGAGCCTGCCCAAGAGAGACTGGCTCCGACAGGGCATCAAGCCTTGGCCGTAGAGACAGCCGCTCTCATGGCGGAAGAAATGTCTTTGGTCCTTGCCATCGAGCCCCAGGCTCCGGCATGGGCGCAACATACCATCCACTTCCTCCAAACAGGGGAGCTTCCTGAGGAGCAGGAAGAAGCAGAGAAAGTAGCCTGTCGGTCCGCCCTGTACCAGTTCGTCGATGACGTCCTATATCGGAGGAGGACAAACGGTGTGAAACTCAAGTGCATCCCCCGGGAGGAAGGACTGGAGCTGTTGGCGGAGATAAATGGAGGCATATGTGGCTCCCACATAGGGTCAAGGGCCCTTGCCGGGAAGGCATTCCGGCAAGGTTTCTTCTGGCCCACCGCCCTCCAGGATGCGACTGCACTAGTAACCAAGTGTGAAGTGTGCCAGTTCCATTCAAAGAAGCTTCATCAGCCAGCTCAAGCCCTTCAAACAATCCCTCTCTCCTGGCCATTCTCGGTCTGGGGGCTCGATATACTGGGCCCTTTCCCCCGCGCTATCGGGGGCTTTGAGTACTTGTACGTTGCAATCGACAAGTTCACAAAGTGGCCGAAAGTGGAAGCAGTGAGGAAGGTGACTGCTCAGTCAGCCATCAAGTTCTTTAAAGGACTGGTCTGCCATTTTGGTGTGCCAAACAGAGTCATCACCAACAACGACACGCAGTTCACAAGCCATACCTTCATGCAGTACATCCAAGACCTCGGCAGCAAGGTCTGTTTTGCTTCCGTGGCACATCCACGGAGCAACGGCCAAGCGGAGAGGGCAAATGTTGAAGTGTTGCGAGGCCTGAGAACGAAGACCTTTGACAAGCTGCACAAGAGTGGAAGGCGCTGGATTGATGAGTTGCCGGCGGTTCTTTGGTCGATCAAGACGACGCCAAATCGAGCCACCGTCCAGACACCTTTTGCCCTGGTATACAGGGCAGAAGCAGTTCTCCCCATGGAACTCATATATGGGTCACCTCGAGTGCTCGCTTATGATGAGCTTGAGCAAGAGCCATTGCGCCAAGATGAAGTGATGCTCCTTGAGGAAGATCGTCTTCGGGCGGCTGTGAGAGCAGCATGCTACCAGCAAGCCTTGCGCTGCTATCATAGCCGCAAGGTTCATGCCCGAAGCCTTGAGGAAGGCGACCTTGTTCTTTGGCGCGTTCAGTCGGCCAAGAATTCCAACAAGTTGACGCTGAAGTGGGAAGGCCCTTATCAGGTAATGTGAGTCACCAGGCTCGGCGCAGTCCACCTAGAGACCGAAGATGCCGTCCTAGTAAGCAACTCCCGGAACATTGAGCATCTTCGCAAGTTTTACCCAGAAGGCGCGGCTTGCCGGGCCTCCCGGTGAGCCACCTTTTATACAAGCTTTGCCGACAAGGCATGTGACCCTTTGTACAAAGCCAGGCGCAGACCATGTGCATAAATAAATGAAGCGCTGACGCCCTAAGTTATAGCATGCATGCTAGGTCGAGTCTCTTCCCTGGTTAGGGTTGATAGTGCTTAGCAGCAACTAACCCCTAGCCTCCTTTGGTTCGCAGGGCACATGAGCACTTCTGCTGAGCTGCTCGGAAAGAAGGAAACGGACTGGCGCCCTGACCCCGGCAAGCCAGAGTTGCCGGGGGCTACAAGCACAAGGATCCAGCCACGGCAAGATGAGATTGCCAAGGGCTGCAGATCCAGATAAGTCTTTTATCCTCTATGATGCATTTCGGAACCGGACTGGGGCATGTGAAACCTCGTTTTTATCTCTAGGCTGTCGTGCTCCCCTTTTTCCTATACCTAGGGATTATCTCCTGGGTACGGATTTGGTCGTAGCCGCGGCGGCAAGGAGGTGGGACGAGGAGCCTAAAGCCCACTTCATCCTTGCCTCCCCCAAGAGCGCGAGAACGGTCCAGTGGAGTGGGGGGACGGCAAGGCCTATTGCCGGGCGAAAAATGTTTATCTTAAAACAATAACAAGGATTGTCTCCTTGTGGTGGGATTTACCCGCGAACGGAAAACCCGGCAAGCATCCCTTTTTCATTAAAAACATCACAACATGTATAGTTCGTGCGAGATGAAAAACATGAGAAAGGGGATTACAAGTTTTAAATTTAACAAAGGCCCGCAGGCTTACAAACTAAAAAAGAGAGAAGATTCCCGTAATCCCTTTCTTGTCCCTCTCCTCAGGAGGCAGGTCAAGGAGGCGAAAGGGCAAAAGGGGCGCCTAGGCGAGCTATGAGCAGCAGAAAGCACCAAGAGAATATCTCGGCGGCCTCCCACGGGCGGGCCGGTGATGACGGTGCCGGGAAAGGAGCTGGAAGACGAGGCGGCAGGACTGGCAATACGCGATGAAGGTGTCGGTGCCCGCGTACTCCGAGTTGACGGCCTTGCCGGCCGCCCTCTTCCTCTTCCGCAGCCTCCCGACGCCAGCCGCCCAAGGAGACAGCCCCGAGAAGTTCGAGGAGCTGGCCCTGCCCCCGGCTAGCTTCTGCCAGAGGAGCGGCCAGGTGCAGATGCTGCTGCTACTGCACCCACCCAGGCGAGGGGCGTCTGACGCCTAGTCGGACTCGTCCCCGCTGTCCACCCCGCCGTCCTCCTCGTCGCTCTCACTCGAGGACGAGCTTCCATCATCAGAATCTCCATCAGAGGAGCTCTCCACACAGCATTTCAGACGAGTTCCAAACTCTCCGGAGACCTTGACGGAGAGCAGGCTATCCTCCATTAACTTGAAGTAGAGGACGAGCCCCGCCGCCAGGCTGTGGATGCGGGCAAACGCCTTCCATCCACGGCGGAGATACATAACTCGAGGAGCCGGGAAGTCGACGTCGACCCGCGTGCCCCCGTTCCCGCGGCCCCTCATGTGCAACCTGAGGGTCTGGGGCGGGGCACGCTCCATCACCCGAGCGAACGGAGTGGGGAGACGAAGACGACGACGCGGGGGCCGGGGGAGCCTGATGAAGAACTCGCAAGGCTGGTCTTCAACGTGGCCCTCCATCGGGAAGGGCATCATTGGCAGGGCGAGGCCGGCGCGTCGCCCCGTCCTCCTCTTCCCCGAGCGATACGGCCTATGCCCCGGCCTCGCCCCCTCCCCCTTCCCCTCGCGGTCAGTTCCACCACCATGGGTTCAGAAGAGGGAGGGACGCGCTGTCGAGCGGCGACCCTCGCCTCCACCGTCGAAGGACCAGGATTCCCTTTTTCCATGGCGGGTGAGAGGAAGGAGCAGAAGCAGAGGAAGATAGAAGATGGAAGAATTCAGGGTGCCGTCCCCCCTTCCTCCTCTTTATAAAGGAATGGGGTTAAGGCTTGGCCGCCCCGCTCGGCCAATCCAGACACCGGAGGCGCGGGGAATCAGGACCGACCCGTCACCCCAACCAGCGACGGCCCGGTTTCTCACCTCCACCGTTTGCCACCACAAGTGCATGAAAGACACGTGGCAGACGTGCAGAACTGAGGGGACGGGTGAGGCGACCTCTCCCCACCCCGTGATCATGGGGAGTGGACGCCTTGAAGACCGCACCCCGACCCCGCTCAGTAAATGAGCCGCGCCTCCACGCCTACCTCTTTTTACGGGGAAGACGCGAACCGCCTCTTTACTGCGATGTGACGCATGCGTGTGGAAATCGCCCCACGCATGCCGCCCACGTCATGCACACCCCTCCACGCCGCGCCACACGCGCGGGTTGTGGGAGGCGGAGCGCGCGAAGAATCTTACCACGGTAAAAACCGCCCTACCTGCCCGCGCACCGTTTTGGGCCTGGCCCAACAACGTGTTGCGCTTATGTGTGGCCCAGGCCCGGGGGCTCCTGTCCGTGTACAAAAATAGGGGCGCATCTTTGTACCCCTTTTTCCTGTGCACGGGTAGTCAGAGCCGCGCCCACGACCACACTAAGCAGAACAAGGGAGGTGAGCCAAGGTAAGATCGAAGCCCAAGACAATCAAAGCAACGCCAAGGCCAAGACCACAAAGATGAGAGGGACGAAGCAAGTTCCCTCGGCAAGACCCTTGCCGGGTGGCCTCAGCGGCCCCGGCAAGACTCTTGCCGCGACAGCTCGCCCCGCACCAACAGAGCGAGCCACCCTTGAGCCCACAGCCCCTAGTGCCATCATCAGCGTGGGGCGAGGGCTCGGGAAGGCACCCCTGTGGTGGCATGTAGATCTTTGTGAAGACATATTCAAGATCAGATTAGAAGACGATGATTCTCGGCAAGATCCTTGCCAAGGAAGGCCACCAGACCCCCGGCAAGATCCTTGCCGGGGACGACACCACGCCATGGCGAGACCCTTGCCAGGCCACCCAGCAAGGCCCTCGCCAAAGACGCCGGCAAGGCCACCGCCAAGACCACATCAACCAAGCTTCCACCGCCATTCACATGCAACTGCCAGCCCAACCAGCTGGGCGGGCACCTGTGTGGCAACATGGAGCTCCCAGGCCAACTCATCAAGCGCCTGCGTGGCGGCATGCAGATCTTCGTGAAGGCTCCACCACCGCGCCAACTCAGCTGCTTGCCTGCTTACATGGCACCGCACGCATCCCTGGCCGAGGCGCGTGTCGAAGCAAGGAGGAGCGGCGACGGATGGGACGGGCCTCGCCCCCGTCCCCGATAAAGCAAGAGGACACCTAAGCGATGCATTAAATGCACCTTGTCCTGTAATACGAGGGATAACCTCGTGCCACTGTAAACCTTTCCACCTCCTGTGTGCCACTGTGGCAACCCCTTTTTCCTATAAAAGGAGGCCCGAGGCGACGAGGAGAGGGATTCGGCTCTTTCAAACCACATGCTGACCACAGCTAGTTCGAGAGCTAAAAAACTCTCAGAAATACACCCACCAAGCAGCACTAGGGTTTTACGCATCTTCGCGGCCTGAACCTGGGTAACGATCCTTGCGCTGTCTACTAGCCATGCTCTCCTCGCAACCCTGCGCCCCGGCAACCGTAGTAGGGTTTCTTGTGATCCCATAGGTGTCGTTCCACACCGACATGCCCCAGGACAATCTGAAGCACCATAAGACCCTACTATCAACGTTCGAATAGATCCTCCTGAGTCGTCTGTTGACGAAACTGTCTCAACCCATCTACTGTTGAACCGTCAAGCTCAGCTAACCCGCCGGCGACTTACGACAATGATGTTTTAATCACTGGTAGTAGATTTGTTGAACCGGGTAATCCAATGGTACTGGCCAGACACTCCGCCAAGCAAGAGGCTTTGCAAAAGCAGAAAGTTCGCTTTGACATCTCTCACTATGCTCACCTGAGCATTAGTGATGTGTTATCCGGCTATCTTCTTAGTCACGTGCATTCTAGCCATGACTCTGAAATTGAGATGGTCAAACAACTGCAATTGAAATATGAGGTATGATCTCCAACTTTCATTAACTTATATACTCTGCCAGCCCCCAAGTCTCCTGATTATGATAAATTTGAATGATCTATAGACTTGTGATATATGTTGACGTTCTGACCTAGATTTTTCCAAGTCCGGTTTAGAATGTTTAACCAGAGTTATCTGATTAACATAATTTCACCTATAGTCCCCAAGGGCCGGCTTAATTCATCATGAATGAGCCGGTACTTAACTTCATAACTGTCTTGAATCAGTCCAAACTAATATTGTTTATCCGGCTCAAGATGAAAAACTTTCTGAATATCATGCATTAGCCCCCAAGTGCCAACCGTTGTTACTTGTAAAACACTTGGGACTTTAATCACAGAAGAGTCATTTTTGCACTTAAAATTGCTTTGGCAGACATTAGCCCCCAAGTGCCAACTAGTGTTGCGTTGCAAAGCACTTGGGACTTTAATCATTATGACCTTTATTGGAAAAAATTTGACACACCTGTGCATGTCTATAGACCGCCATAACTGAATTGGATTCTCAACTGACTGATGCGAAAACCTGGTTGGCGGCTCAAGAGACTGAGATAAAGAATGCTGACTCCAAACTCCAGTTGAGCCTATCTGAAGTAGAGAAACTGAAGACCAGTTTTGATGTAGAGAAAAAATCCTGAGCAGATGAAAAAACCTTGCTGATACAGCATGCTGAGACAGCCGAAGCGGCTCTCAAGGAAGTTACCATGGAGCTCACTGGTTTAAAGAACCGTGTGTCTCATAAGGTCTCTGCAATCTTTGGTGAGTCTTTAAACTCTATTTTTGCCATAAATATAAACCGCCTGCTTAACCTTTTAAAATACTCATAGGTCCATGGAGCAGCAATCTGAGCCAAAATAGCTTGATAAAACTCAAGGCGGTTTACACCCTGGTGGAGCAACTGTACACTGGAGCTCAATGGGCACTTGCTATTATTTCCCCAGCCAACCAAGGATCAAACCTCCTGAGTGATGTCTTGAAGAAGGTATCCATCTTACCCGCCAGATTCCAAGAGGTCAAGCGGTCTTGTGCAAGAGCCGGAGCTTTAACTGCTCTAAGCCGCTCCAAAGCCTGGGTGCCAGAGCTAGACCCGGCAGATGTAGCCAAGGGGTATCCCAGCATTAAGGAAGACGTGACTCCGTTTGATGAAGAAGATTTTTCTGCTTGTGTGAGAGTTCGTCCTCATGCTATCATCCTTGGCGACTAGACCAATGTTGATAAGTATCAGCCGGGTTTTGACATTGAGAATAAAAAGATGGCGACTCCTTTGTATAAAGTGATAGATCTCATCCAGTCGGTTCGCCAACACACCTTTGCCCCAGAAATTGACCCGGCTGGTCTAATTGATGATGAAGCGGAGTCCGTTGCTCTTCATGGTTTTGATTGGTCCAAGCCCAGTTTCCAACCAGTGGAGGAAGATCAACCAATAAGGGAGGAGTCGTAACTATCCAAATAATCCAGCTAAGATTTAATGAACCGGCCTTAGCTTAACATCTGTGTTCTTTGATTCTGGACTGCCGGCTTATGTGACCCGGACAGTAAGGGTGACAACCCAATCTTTTTAGAAGTCAATACTTCCATATGCCTGATGACTGTTATACATTGGCAACTTATTGTCGAAGAACCAAGCCGATTTAAATTGAAACCATACTTACAGTTAGATTCTAGACAACAAAAAACCAGTAAAACAAAAGAGCATCTTTCAAACAATGTAAATCAAGCATCAAGAAAAATTTGGAGGCTTATGATTTGAATACGATCAGTAAACCGGACCAAAGTGGTTAAGCTAGGATTCGAATACGATCATGTAGCCCCCAATGGCTTTGGCGTTGCACCGATCAAGAGGGTACCGACAGCTATGTTCTCTTTGGTTCGAATATGACCGGTGTTTGAAGAGGAAGCCCCCAAATGACCTTGAGAGTTTTTTAACGAAGCTGATTCGAATACGATCAACGTCCGACCCAAAAGTGGTTGAGCTATGATTCAAATACGGCCAAGAAGCCCACTAGTGAGTTCGGCAGTGTGCCGATCAAAAGGGTACCGACAGCTATGTTCACTTTGGTTCGAATACGACCTATGTTTGAACAGGAAGACCCCTAGTGACCATAAGGTTTAACGGCTAGATTCGAATATGATCATGAGCCGGACCAAGAGGTTAAGCTAGATTCGAATACGATCATCCCCCAACTGGTCATTTAATAATTAGAATAACAAAGATATGTGATCATTGAGGATGAAAAGGACAGAGGTCGTGCTTTATTACTTATCATAATATATACAACATCAAAGTATGTACATTATGAGAGCCGGTGGCTCAAGTATAGTAAGGCCGAAGATGAGCAATATTCCATGGCCGACGGGTCTCTTGCTCCGATTTACGTGAGTCTTTGTGCTCTTGAATATCGATAAAGTAGTATGACCCGTTGTTCAAGTTTTTGCTCACCACAAAAGGTCCTTCCCAAGGTGGGGATAGCTTGTGTGAATCAGACTGATCCTGGATGAGCCGGAGCACCAAGTCACCTTCTTGAAAGGTTCTGGATTTGACCCGGCGGCTGTGATAACGGCGCAGGTCCTGTTGGTAAATCGCTGACCGGGCCGCTGCCAAATCTCGCTCTTCATCTAATAAGTCAAGCGCATCCTGACGGGCTTGTTCATTATTAGCTTCAACATAAGATGCCACGCGGGGCGAGTCATGACGGATGTCACTGGGCAGGACTGCTTCTGCTCCATAAACCATGAAGAATGGCGTATAACCCGTAGACCTGTTAGGGGTGGTATTGATACTCCATAGTACCGAGGGTAGCTCTTCTACCCAACAACCCGGTGTCCGTTGTAATGGAACCATAAGCCGAGGCTTGAGACCTTTTAAGATTTCCTGATTTGCTCTCTCAGCTTGACCATTGGATTGGGGGTGAGCTATTGACGAAACATCAAGCCGGATATGCTCACGTTGACAAAATTCCTCCATAGCACCTTTGGACAGGTTAGTACCATTGTCAGTTATAATATTGTGTGGAAAGCCAAAACAAAAGATCACCTTTTTCATGAACTGAACCGCTGTGGCTACATCACACTTACTAACCGGCTCTGCCTCAACCCATTTTGTGAATTTGTCAACTTCCACCAAAAGATGTGTCTTTTTATCTTTGGATCTTTTGAAAGGTCCAACCATATCAAGCCCCCAAACTACAAACGGCCAAGTAATTGGAATCATCCGCAATTGTTGAGCCAGCACGTGCGCCCTCGTGCAAATTTCTGACTACCATCACACCTACTGACCAAATCCTCCGCATCAGCGTGAGCCGTCAGCCAGTAAAAACCATGACGGAAGGCCTTGGCTACAAGAGATTTTGACCCGGCATGACGGCCACAATCTCCTTCATGGATCCCTCGAAGAATTTCTTGACCTTCTTCAGGAGAAACACAACGTTGAAACGCTCTGGTGACACTGCGATGATACAACTCACCATTGGAAATTTTCATTGACTTAGACCGCTGGGTTATCTGTCTAGCCAAGGTCTCATCCTCCGGCAACTCGCCCCGGGTCATATAAGCCAAATACGACATTGTCCAATCTGGAATGACATCTTCCGGGTGTGGAACGGCCAAGTCTTCCTCTGTAGGCAACTTGACAGAAGGGTTATGCAGAACATCCAAAAAAGTTTTAGGCGGCACCGGCTTACGCTGAGATCCCAACTGGCTTAAAGCATCGGCCGCTTTGTTCTTTCTACAGTCAATGTGCTCCACTTGATAACCCTTGAAGTGTCTAGCAACAGTGTCAACCTCACGGCGATAAGCCGCCATGAGAGGATCTTTGGAATCCCACTTGCCTGATACTTGCTGAGCCACCAAATCTGAGTTGCCAAGGCACCGTACCCGGCTTAAACTCATTTCTTTAGCCATTCGAAGACCATGGAGTACAGCCTCATACTCAGTTGCGTTGTTAGTACAAGGAAACATCAATCGCAACACGTAACAAAATTTGTCACCTCGAGGAGAAGTTAAAACAACTCCAGCCCTCGAGCCTTCCAATTGTCTGGACCCATCAAAATGAACCATCCAATATGTGTTGTGTGGCTTCTCTTCAGGTATCTGCAACTCCATCCAATCGTTAATGAAGCCCACCAGTGCTTGATATTTGATGGTCGTACGCGGCACATACTTTAAACCATGAGACCCAAGTTCAATAGCCCACTTGCGACTCGTCCCGTGGCTTCTCTATTTTGAATAATATCTCCTAAAGGAGCAGAGCTAACCATCGTGATAGGATGACCCTGAAAGTCTTAAGCTTCCGGCTTGCCATGAACACCCCATAAACAAGCTCCTGCCAATGTGGATATCTCTACTTGGACTCAATGAGCACCTCACTGATGTCGTAAACCGGCCGTTGAACCGGATATTCCTTGCCAGCCTCCTTACGCTCTACAACAATGGCCACACTGACAGCACGTGTGTTAGCAGCCACATATAACAATAGTGGCTCATTCTCAATGGGAGTAGGAAGAACCGACGGCTCGGCGAGCTGTCTTTTCAGATCTTCAAAGGCATCACTCCAGACAAAATCATCCGTCTTCTTCATCATTTGATACAACGACATAGCCTTCTCACCTAACCGGCTTATGAACTGGCTTAAAGCTGTGACACGACCTGCCATCCGCTGAACGTCATTGATGCGTGCCGGCTTAGCCAAAACGTAATCGCCTTAATATTCTCCGGGTTAGCCTCAATGCCTTTGTTAGACACCAAAAAACCCAAAAGCTTACCAGCTGGGACTCCAAAAACGCACTTGCCCAGGTTAAGCATCATCTTGTAGACCCGGAGGTTATCAAAGGTTTCCTTCAGATCATCTACCAGAGTTTCCTTCTCTTTGGATTTCACCACTATATCGTCCACATAAGCATGAACATTACGCCCAATCTGATTATGAAGACAGTTCTGCACACACCGCTGATAAGTCGCCTGGGCACTCTTAAGCCCAAAAGGCATAGACACATAGCATAAGGCTCCAAACGGGGTAATGAAAGCCGTCTTCTCCTGGTCCTTAACTGCCATCTTGATCTGATGATAGACAGAATAGGCGTCCAAAAAACTCAAACGCTCACAACCCGCCGTAGCATCAATGATTTGATCAATACGAGGGAGAGCAAAAGGATCGGCCGGACAAGCCTTGTTTAAATATGTGTAATCCACACACATACACTAGGTGCCGTTCTTTTTTAGCACAAGCACCGGGTTAGCCAACCACTCTGGGTGAAAAACTTCAACAATAAACTCGGCCGCCAAGAGCCAGGCCACCTCCTCACCAATAGCTTTCCGCCTTTCCTCATTAAACCGTCGAAGAAACTATCTAACCTGCTTGAATTTCGGATCAATATTGAGAGTGTGCTCAACGAGTTCTCTCGGTACACCCAGCATATCAAAAGGTTTTCATGCAAAGATGTCCCGGTTCTCATGGATGAACTCGATGAGCGCGCTTTCCTATTTGGGATCCAGATTGGCACTGATACTGAACTGCTTGGATGAATCGCCTGGAACAAAATCCACAAGCTTGGTGTCATCGGCCGACTTAAATTTCATCACCGGCTCATGCTCTGTGGTCGGATTTTTCAAAGACGTAATGTCTGCCGGGTCAACATTATCCTTGTAGAACTTCAATTCTTCTGTTGCACAAACAGATTCGGCCTAAGCAGCATCACCTTCTTCACATTCCAAGACTATCTTCCGACTTCCATGCACTGTGATGGTGCCCTTATAACTCAGCATTTGAAGTTTCAAATAAACATAACACGGTCGTGCCATGAACTTAGCATAAGTCGGCTGTCCAAACAGAGCATGATACGGGCTTTTGATTTTGACCACTTCAAAAGTTAACTTCTCAGCCCTAGAATCATGCTCATCTCCAAAGGCTACTTCCAGTTCAATCTTACCAACTGGATATGCCGACTTATCAGGCACTACTCCGTGGAAAACAGCGTTGGACGTCTTAAGACTCTTATCAGTCAACCCCATGCATCGGAAAGTCTCATAATACAAAATGTTGATGCTACTGCCCCCATCCATGAGCACTTTTGTGAACTTATATCCACCAACCTAAGGTGCCACCACCAAGGCCAGGTGACCCGGATTATCAACCCGAGGAGGGTGATCTTCCCTACTCCAAAAAATAGACTGCTCAGACCATCTGAAATAACGTGGAACCGCCGGTTCAACAGCGCTCACATCTCTCTTATGAACTTTCTGGTACCTTTTACATAAACTGGTGGTGAATACGTGATACTGCCCACTATTTAGATACTTTGGGTTACTCTGATACCCGGATTGTTGTTGCTGCTGACTACCTTGGCCAGATTGCTGATTATAGCCGCCTTGATTGCCTTGAGGTCCCTGGCCATGAAAGTCGCCACCGCCTAAGCCGCCGCCCGGGCCATGAAAGCCGCCTCCGCCTGAACCGCTGCCCGGTCCATGATTACCGTCGAACATGTTAGAATTCTTGAAAGCCTTCAAGATCGTACAGTCCTTCCAGAAGTGAGTGGCTGGTTTCTGCTGTGTACCGTGCCTTGCACAAGGCTCATTTAACAACTGCTCAAGAGTGGGACCTGACCCGCCGGACCGAGGGGGTGGCCTCCCCTTACGCCGTTGATTATTACCCGGTGCGTTGGTGTTAGACACAAACTCCAAACTACCGTCAGCCTTACGTTTATTATTACCTCCTTGATTTGCCGGGTTATGCTGGTGGCCCTTGCCGTTGTCGTTCTTCTTTCCCTTCCCTGTCTTCTCTTTGTCAGACGCGGGATCCTTGGTACTATCAGAGTCGGCGTATTTGACGAGAGCCGCCATCAGCTGTCCCATGTCATTACAATCGTGCTTGAGCCGCCCCAGCTTCTGTTTCAGAGGTTCAAAACGGCAATTTTTCTCCAACATTAAGACCACGGAGCCGGCATCCATCTTATCAGATGAATGTATTATTTCCTTCACCTGGTGCACCCAATGGGCCGTGGATTCACCTTCCCCTTGCTTGCAATTAGTAAAGTCCACAATCGAAATGGGTTGCTTGCACGTATCTTTTAAGTTCTGAATAAACCGGGCTTTTAACTCTGCCCATGAGCCGATGGAATTGGGTGGCAACCCCTTCAACCAAGTGCGAGATGTTCCTTCCAACATCATGGTGAAGTATTTGGCCATCGCTGCGTCACTGACCTCCAATAACTCCATGGCCATCTCGTAACTTTCAATCCATACCCCGGGCTGTAAGTCAGCTATGTAATTAGGCACCTTACGAGGCCCCTTAAAATCCTTTGGCAAGCGCTCATTACGCAGAGCCGGCACCAAGCAAGGGACACCTCCAGTCCTCGTGGTCACACCCACTTCAACAGAGGTCGTCGGATAAACCGGAAAAGCCTGGTGAGCCGCCTGCTCAGCTGCATGTTGAACCGCCCGCTCAGCCTCCTGGCAGATCCTATCCTGGTCAACCAAGTTAAGAGCTCCATCATGCGCCGGGTCATGCCTGCGCGGCTGGTTACGGCGCTGGGCATTGCTTGACACGGCCGCTGAATCCATGTGCCTGCTATAGCTCGGGCTCCGGCTTGGGCGAGGGGTTGAATGAATCATGTCTCGACTATAAGAGTATGACTCCTGCTGTGCCAGAGCCGTCTGAAGAAGTTCTCTGACCCTTCGCGTTTCGATCGCCGTCGGGGAGTCGCCTTCCATCGGGAGAGCCGCCAAACGTGTCGATGCAGCGATCAGATTCTCCAAAGGATTAGAAAAATGACCCGGTGGTGTCGGTGTATAATGAGGCGGAGCAGTATTCACACGAGGGCGTTCCATAGCCCGCGGCTGAACTGGCGCCCCAGCCCCGGGTGTTGTAATCCGGTTTGCCTCCGGCGGGTTACTGAGACCGGCCCCGGGTGTGGGGAAGAGGTTCCTAGGATCGTAAGTTAGAGGCAGACGTGATTGAGTCTTCTGGTGCCTTCTCCTCATGACCTTGTTTGATGCGTTCAGATCCATTGTGAGCTGAAAAGCCTCTGATTGAAGCTGCTGAGCCCGAGCGTCCAAAGCCGCCCAATCTGCAGCCATCCTAACGTCCTCCGCCACCAAGTTTTCCTTAGCTTGTGCTACCTCCCCACGTAACCGTGCCATCTCCGCATCATACCGAGTCTTATCCATCGACTCAACCACAATGGTCAACAAGGCCGTCATCCTATCCATGAGATCCATCAGCACCTGAGCCGGTGGTCGCGCGGGGTCTCCTGACCCAGCCGCTGCCGACCCGGTGCTTATCATTGCCGCAGCCGTAGAGTTTTGAGCATGTTGCGTACCAGTCATGAAGATCCCCGCTCTGTTCGGCGGTTCAAAGGGGTCCGGAATACTGCTGCCATTGGAACAGCCCCCAAGCCCGCCATCTTGTAGTTGATACAATGAATTGGTCTCACCTTTGGATGACTCACCGTCAGAGTAGACAGCCGTCTCACCGCCGTCCATAGATCCTCCAGAAAACTCCCCTCCATGGATGCAACCCACGAAGGCACGCCTCACGGAGGGCTGAGTCCGGGCGGGTCTCGCACGCTGAGCCGTCTCGATGAGGTCGGTGTAGATGTCCGGCTCACGGCCCGGCTCGCCTATCCGGCCGATGAAGACATGGATTCCGCCGAAGGGGACCCGGTACCCGTACTCAATTGAGCCGGCGTCAAGGCCCCAGCCCACGTCGTCGATGTAGAGCTTGCCGCGACGACACTTAATCATCCGGCCCACATCGTATCCCTTGAGCCCTTCGAAGCTGCCCTTCAAGAACTCAAATCCACCATGCGCTGGCCCCACGGTGGGCGCCAACTGTCGTGGAATTGTCACGGCAGATGTCCTAGTGAAAGGACTTAGTCGGGGAGCCATCGCAACTAGGAAGCTTAAAGGGGTTAATCGGGACAAAGGACACGAGGGTTTATACTGGTTCGGCCCCTTACGATGAAGGTAAAAGCCTAATCCAGTTCTTGGTGATATTTCTAGGGTTTCGATGACCAGGGAGCAAATACGCTAAGCCTGGCTCTCGATTTGATGTTACCTGCCCTAAGCCGCCGCTGGGTCATCCCCTTATATACACGGGTTGACGCCCTATGGCCTACAGAGTCCCGGCCGGCTCATACAACGTGTTCGGCTCGGTGACATCTTTTACATGCCTTACCTTACAAGTCTTATTCATACATGGCGGTTTATACTTACGGGCCTTAAGTCGCCTCTGGGCTTGGGCCTATTATAAGCCTAATCAAAAACCGTCATCTTGTATACTCTTGGGCTTTATTCTTTTAAACCGCCATTGTAGCTGACCCGGCCCCTCCTAGGTGGGTCATTCCTGGTAGTCACATCCTCAACGTTAGGCCCCAGGTTGATGTGAACTTTCTTCATGTCAATCTTCAACACTTAGAAAAAAATCCATCTACCACTGCTGTGAAAACCTTGTAACCCACCATGACGTCACCTCCGGAATTTTTGGAATCCCACCACAACGTCATCTCAACGGATCTTTATCTGAACGTCTTTCCGAAAATCGAGGCGTTCATCTAGCTGGATGGCTTTCATTTGCCTTCCTCGTTATTCACGCCTACCTGTTCGCCTATCTCCTTATAAATAGGCATGGATGGTCTTCCTCCTTCTTCTTCTTCCTTCTCTCGCAACCCCTCTGTCTCTTGAACTCCGCCGCCGACGCAGCGCTCACCGTCGTCCTCAACCTTGGCCGATGCATCACCCTGAGCTTGTCCAGAGAACGGCGGCGACCCTCCGCAGTAGATTTGCGTCCGTAAGTTTTTGCCTTTTCGCACCTTAGATCCGCATTAGGGTTTGCAAGTTCGTCTGTGCTCTTCGTTGTTCATCATGGATTCATCTTAGTTTCTCCACCGCATCCTCTTTTGATCCAAAAAGAAGTATGGAACTCATGCGGTAGCTGTTTCGCATCCATTTTGGATGCTAGTAGATCCCCTTTTCTTGCACAAAGGCCTCCTTAGAACTGATGAACTCCTCTGCACTAGTTTTTTGGTCTAGATTTATTTTCCTATTTTGAACAATCTTGATCCAAAATAGTAACAACAACCTGTGAAACTTGTTTATCTGAGTACTTAGCGAATTTTTTGTCGTTGGCCTCTTTTGAATATCCTTAGTCATGGCGGCTTATCATGCCGGCTCATTTTTCCTTTATATATCATTAGCCCTTATTTAGGCCGCCATTACGCATCTGTATTGCAAACATTAACCTGTGATTCCACCATTTAATTTAAGCCAGCAAATTACTTCCTTTTTAGCTTGTCCTCTCACCATGCCGCCAAAGACGATGACCGTTTGCAATTGGGTCCCTTCCACAGTCACTGACGCCACTCTAAAGGATTTTGTTACCATTGGATATTTACTGGAGAAGAACATTATGTCTTACCGCGCTCCTGACCCGGCCGAAGAAAGACCTCAGCCCAAGGATGGTGAAGTCATCGTTTTTACTGATCATATGAACCGGGGGTTTTCACCAACCAGCCCAAAATTCTCCGGAGATGTTCTACATTTCTTCAAGCTTCATCAACAAGACCTTGGACCCAATTCCACATCAAGCATCTGCAATTTTCAAGTTCTTTGTGAGGTTTATCTTCAAGAAGAACCTACTGTTGAACTCTTCAGATAGTATTTCTATTTGAACCGCCAGAATGAATATACCAACGGCCCTACTTTGGAACTTGGTGGAATTTCGATTCAGCGCCGACAGGGTGCTGTCTTTCCCTTAGTAGTCTTACCAAGCCATCCCAAGGATTGGAACCAAACTTGGTTTTATTGCAAAGACACGTCGCCAGCTGATGAAAAACCAATGTCGGGTTATCGCGCGGAGCATCTTGACTCTAAGTGTTTACTCCCTGACAAGCTTACTACCGCTGAATGTAAGAAGCTCATCCCAACCATCAAAAGGATTCAAGCCTTGTTGGAAAACAGCTTAAATGGAGTTGACTTGATCTGTTGTTGGATCGCATGGCGGGTCATCCCTCTAAGTCGCTGCTCTGACTTGATGTATAACTATGCCGGAGGACCAGATGACCCTCTTCATCATAGTTCTCTACAACTGACTGAAGAGGCCATTGTTGAAATGTCAACCACCCTAGTAAACAGTAAATACGAGGATTGTAGTAAAGTTGGATTGAATCCTTTCTGCAAACTTAACCCGGCACCAGAGCTAAATCCCCTTGACCCCATTTTTTCTTCAATAGTTAAGTACTTGCATAACTTTTAACCTTTTATTTGCCTACAGGCCAAATCTGACTTTTGGAAGGCCAAATATGACCATGAAGCTGCCAAGAAGGCTAGAGCCGCCGCCATAGCCGCCAAGAAGACCACCCGAAAATCTAAGAAGAAAAGAACTGCTTCTGATATGTTCAAGTTGGATGATGTTTCTGAGTTGGAGGTAGCCCTTGACTCTCTTAGTCTGCTTTTTAACAACCTTATTGACACTGACTATTGCCAGGATGACACGGGGGCCAGCCAGGCAATAAAAGAAGAGGTAACTATTTCCTCCGACTCACAACCTTTGCCAAGACAGAAACCTCGACCGGTAACCCGGAAAGTAAGGTTATCACACCCTTTGGCTTATTTGGATCCTCATTTTCTTTTGAAAAAGCACCAATATGAGAGCCGCCGTCAGGCCCGGACCAGTGACGACCATGAACTGCCCCCGGCTTATCAAAAACTCCTCAGAAATGCCAGAATGAGGTTTCTTTCACTTTTGACTTTTGCTTTTCTCAATGAATCTACTTCCTTGCTCTTTTAAATTGTGATTTCACTTTAGCTGGAGGTCTCTTGTTCTTCTGGTGATTCCTCACAAACCCAACTTCTGGCTTTCAAGAGTGCCCCTGGGTAAAGATAATTATCCTTCTTCTGTGTCTTTATATCCATATCATTATACTGACTCATCAAATTCCTCTTAGCGTTCAAGCAAAACCCAAGAAAGCCAAGGTGACTAAGCCGACTGAAAACCCGGATGCTACTAAATCGGCACTGCCAACTCCTGCCCCGGGACAATCTGAAGCACCAGAAGACCCTGATATCAACGTTCGAATAGATCCTCCTGATCCGTCTGTTGAAGAAACTGTTCTCAACCCATCTACTGTTGAACCGTCAAGCTCAGCTAACCCGCCGACGACTTACAACAGTGACGTTTTAATCACTGGTAGTAGATTTGTTGAACCGAGCAATCCAACAGTACTGGCCAGACACTACGCCAAGCAAGAGGCTTTGGAAAGCAGAAAGTTCGCTTTGACATCTCTCACTATGCTCACTTGAGCATCAGTGATGTGCTATCCGGCTATCTTAGTCACGTGCATTCTACCCGTGACTCTGAAATTGAGATGGTCAAACAGCTGCAATTGAAATATGAGGTATGATCTCCAACTTTCATTATCTTATATGCTCTGCTGGCCCCCCCCCCAGTCTCCTGATTATGATAAATTTGAATGATCTGTAGACTTGTGATATATGTTGACGTTCCGACCTAGATTTTTCCTAGTCCGGTTTAGAATGTTTAACCAGAGTTATCTGATTAACATAATTTCACCTATAGTCCCCAAGGGCCGACTTAATTCATCATGAATGAACCGGTAGTTAACTTCATAACTGTCTTGAATCAATCCAAACTAATATTGTTTATCCGGCTCAAGATGAAAAACTTTCTGAATATCATGCATTAGCCCCCAAGTGCCAAGCGTTGTTACTTGTAAAACACTTGGGACTTTAATCAGAAAAGAGTCATTTTTGCACTTAAAAATTGCTTTGGCAGACATTAGCCCCCAAGTGTCGAGTGGTGTTGCGTTGCAAAGCACTTGGGACTTTAATCATTATGACCTTTATTGGAAAATTTTGACACACCTGTGCATGTATGTAGACCGCCATAACTGAATTGGATTCTCAACTAACTGATGCAAAAACCCGGTTGGCGGCTCAAGAGACTGAGAGAAAGAATGTTGACTCCAAACTCCAGTTGAGCCTATCTGAAGCAGAGAAACTGAAGACCAGGGAGCAAATACGCTAAGCCTGGCTCTCGATTTGATATTACCTGCCCTAAGCCGCCGCCGGGCCATCCCCTTATATACACGGGTTGACGCCATACGACCTACAATGTCCTGGCCAGCTCATACAACATGTCCGGCTCGGTGACATCTTTACATGCCTTATCTTACAAGTCTTATTTATACATGGCGGTTTATACTTACGGGCCTTAAGCCGCCTCTGGGCTTGGGCCTATTATAAGCCTAATCATAAACCGTCATTTTGTATACTCTTGGGCTTTATTCTTTTAAACCGCCATTGTAGCTAACCCGGCCCCTCCTGGGCGAGTCATTCCCGGTAGTCATATCCTCAACACCTACCAAGTAGAACCTTGTAATCTACCTCTTTCCATCACTCCTAATATGGGTTTCATGTCTCAGCTCAAGAGATGTTCTAACATCTCACTCCATGAGTTTATCTTGAGTGCTCGGTCTTCGAGGAGATCATTTCCTGTAGAGTTTCCTTCTGTCGTCATCGTGTTGGACAGAGATCTCGAAAGCAAGGATGTCAGATCAACATGATGCAAGCAATCAACGTTTTTATGAAGTGCAGTGGATCGAGAAGACTGTGATAATTTTGTGACCCCTTTGTCTTCTTACCTCACGTCTTGAATCTCGGGACGAGATTCCTCTTGAGTGGGGGTGAGTCTTCACAGCCCTAGAATTCTGCTTGTAATTAGTGGCATTGCATCCATGCATCATTATCAATTTCAATTAATCTTGAAATGGGGATGTTCAAACCCTAGCACCAAATGAAATCCAACTAGGATCAAAATGAAATATTTTCAATGAACCCAAAATGCCCTTTGGAAATGCTCATCATTTCTGATAAAGGTAAAAACCTCTGCCAAAAATGATGAACATATTTCTAGGTCATTTTTGGATTTTTGAACTAACTCATATTGTATTTGAATTGGGGCATTTAAATGCTCTAATAATTTTGAAACTAGTTGAGGACTGTTGGGAATAGTTTAGACAGTTCCCACAAATATTTTCAAGAGTTTTAAAAATGGTTTATTTTTAAAACTAAATCAAAACAGAGGAAAATAAATAGAAAATAGAAACAGAATTAGAAAAACCAGAGAGAGAGAGAGGAAACTTACCTATGCAGCCCGGCACTATGCAGCCCAACGGCCCAACAGGCCGGCCTAGCCGATTGGCAGCGCCAGTCACCCCCAACCTCTCATGAGGAGGCTAGGGGCACGTGGTGGTCGCATGCACGCACGCGCTGTGCCACCTTCTGCATGGCTTCCTGTAATGCCCATGATGCGGCTATATCTCCCACGTGTCGAAGCACGACTTAGAGGCATAACCGCATTGTAAGCAATGTCGCAAGTGGGGTAATCTTCACACAACCCATGTACTTAATCTTCACACAACCCATGTACTGAATTAGTACATGGGTTGTGTGAAGATTACCCCACTTGCGACATTGCTTACAATGCGGTTATGCCTCTAAGTCGTGCTTCGACACGTGGGAGATATAGCCGCATCGTGGGCGCTACAAGTTGGTAATCAGAGCCTTCCCCGACTTAGGAGCCCCCTGCTTGATCGAATCGTTGGCGTTGTTGAGTGTAGAAAAAAATGTTTTGAGTCATTTAGGATTATATATATCGGAGAGTAGGATTCTTTTTACTCCTCAGTCCCTTCGTCGCTCTGGTGAGGCATCCTGACGTAGAGTTTTGACTCTTCTCTTCTTAAATTTCACTAAAACAAATTTAGGATCACGCGGGTATCTTGGAATAGTTTCGATGGTTTTGTGACAAGAACATTGTTCTTGCTGCCTCCTGACATTTAGGGGTTGTGGCAGTGTTCCGGGGAGTTGAGCTCCGAGGTGTTGTCGTCACAATTTTATCGTTGCAGTTTTGGAATACCTGAGTTTCGCCGACATCGAAAATCTCTTTTATGCAGTTGTTGGTGAGATAACCTCGAGGCCACCCAGTACTAGGGCGTGAGTTCGGGAGTATTGCCATAACTCGTATAACAGATGCTTTTCGAAGGTTGAGGTAAATGATTTCCGAAGGTTTCTTGGTTATGCGTTGAAGGATGGATACAGCTGGATGTAGGATTTGCTAGCTTCGGGTGAGATATTATGCTTCCCCTGTATCCCCAACACCTGATTGCATAACCGAGAAAATTTCGGGACTTTCATAGGTGGGAATTCTTGTAGCTCTAGTATTTCTTCCGCGGATATTTGGTTTGTGATTGGGTAATCCTCACCAAGTATTTGTTCATATCCGTACCTTGTTGTTTTATCCATCTACCTCTATCTAAGTGGCTTCTCAATTTATGGAAGTGTGACCATTTCAATTGGAATTCATTCGTTCATTTTGTTCGAATGTGATATGTTGCAATTTCGATCCATTTGATTCAGCTTGAATATATTTCTGTCACGATGCTAACGGATGTCACCCTCTTCAGGATGGCTCCTCCAACGCGTCAGAATCCTGAACCGCCGCCACCACCTCCACCTCCGGAGGCATGGCAAGCTGTGATGTCCGCTACCAACGCCAACACGCAGATGCTCATGCAACTCTTGCAAGAGCGCAACCAAGGAAATCAAGGCCATGGCAACAATCAGAATCAGTTTGCTACACTCAACCAGTTCCTCGCAAACCAGCCAAAGACCTTCAGTAACTGTGTCGAGGCAACAGACGCTGATGATTGGCTCATGGATATCTGCAAGCATTTCGAGTGCAGCAACGTCAGGCTTGAGGACTTTGTCAAGTTTGCCTCGTTCCAACTCAAAGACCAAGGTGCAGAGTGGTATCAGCAATACAAAGATTCCATAGGAGATCATTTGATTACCTGGGATGAATTCCGTCAAGACTTCAAAGCTCACCACATTCCTCTAAGTGTTGTTGAGAGCAAGCGTGACGAGTTCCGCAATCTGAAGCAAGGCAGCTTGTCTGTTTACCAGTATAACATCATGTTCCAGAAGCTCGCTCGTTTCGCTAAGCAAGACGTCCTTGATGAGAAGAGCCTGATTTATCAGTTCAGAGGTGGCCTCAGAGAAGATCTCCAACTAGATCTCGTGCTTTTTGAACCGAACAAGTACGATGAGTTTTACAACATGGCACTGAAACAAGAGACTGCTCAACTCAAGTGCAATGCTTCCAAGAAACGAGTCAGGGATGCAACTCCTTCTTCCTCAACTCAAGTGGCAACTAAGCAGCAAAAGTATTGGTTGCCTCCTCCTCCTCCGTTCTGTCAGCCTTATCAGCAGAAGAGCAAATGTGGCAATAGATCTTCCCACCCACCCAACCCAGGCTTTCAGAACAAGACTTCGTCTCATGCTCCAAGATAAAGTGCTCCGTATCACCGTCCGCTTTCAGAGGTCACGTGCAACAAGTGTCAGCAGAAGGGTCACTATGCAAACAAATGCTTCAATCAGAGGCGTCTTCCTCCTCCTCCTGTGAGATCTGCCAGTACCGCAGTGGTCAAGCATAATCCCAAGTTTGCAAAGGTCAACATGATGAACGCAGCTCAGGCAGAGGACTCATCAGATGTGATCATGGGTAACCTTCATGTTAACGATATTCCTGCTAAAGTTCTTTTTGACACTGGTGCATCGCATTGTTTCATCTCGAGACCATTTGCATCTAAGCATGAGTTGGCTTTCCAAGTCCTGCCTAGTCCGCTAGCAGTTGTCTCACCGGGTAAACGCATGAATGCTAACTCCATGGTTCCGGATGTTACCATCACGATGGGCGACTATAAGTTTTTGTCTTCTCCTAATGTTCTTGGTGACTCGAATATTAATCTTATTCTCAGAATGGACTGGCTTTCTAAGAACAAGGCTTAGCTTGATTGTGCTGCCAGGCAGATTCAATTGACACATTCGTCTGAGGATGTAATCGTCTTTGCCGCTCGTGATGATACCGTTCAACTATTTTCTCTCAACGAGAAGGGCGAGTTGGATGCCATTTCTCAGATTCCAGTCGTTTGTGAGTATCAAGACGTCTTTCCAAAAGAGCTTCCAGGAATGCCTCCTCATCAGCCAGTTGAATTCGTCATTGATCTTGAGCCTGGCACGGAACCTGTTTGCAAACGTCCTTACAAGCTTGGACCAGAAGAGTTGAAGGAGCTCAAGAAACAACTCGATATATAAGAGCGTATGGGTCTCATCCGACCAAGTTCTTCTCCATGGGGTTGTGGTGTTCCTTTTGTCAAGAAGAAAGATGGCACGGACCGACTTTGTGTCGACTACCGCCCATTGAACAAGAAGACCATAAAGAACAAGTACCCACTTCCCAACATCAACGAGATTTTCGAACAACTCAAAGGTGATCAAGTATTCTCCAAGCTTGATCTCCGTATGGGCTATCATCAGATTCGCATTCGTGAACAAGATATCCCCAAGACAGCATTCAGAACAAGCTATGTTTCATATGAATACACTGTCATGTCTTTCGGCCTTGTCAACGCTTCTCCAATTTTCTCTCGCATGATGAACTTCATTTTCAACGCCTACACAAATGACTTCGTCTTGCTCTACCTCGATGACATTCTGGTCTTTTCCAAGAACAAGGAGGATCATGCCAAACACTTGAGATTGGTGCTGGATAAACTCAGAGAACATCAGTTCTATGCGAAGTTTTCAAAGTGTGAGTTTTGGCTCAATGAGGTTCTCTACCTTGGGCATATCATCTCCGCCAAGGGCATAGCTGTTAATCCTGAGAAGGTGTCTGCAATTGTGAATTGGGAACCACCTCAGAATGTGAAGCAACTCCACAACTTCCTTGGGCTCGCAAGCTATTGTCGAAGATTCGTTGAGAATTTCTCTAAGATCGTGAAGCCTCTTTCCAACCTCCTCCAGAAGCATGTGAAGTATGTCTGGACACCTGAATGTGACATCACTTTCAACACCCTTAAAGAGAAGTTAGTCACAGCTCCAGTTCTGACTCCTCCTAATGAATCCAAACCATTCGAGGTTTTCTGTGATGCTTCCCTTCAAGGTCTCGGTGCTATGTTAATGCAAGAGAAGGAAGTTCTTGCCTATACCTCTCGCCAGTTGAAGCCCAACGAAAAGAACTACCCCACTCATGACCTCGAGTTGGCGGCAGTTGTCCATGCTCTTTTAACATGGAGACATCTCTTGTTGGGAAGGAAAGTGGACATCTTCGCTGATCATAAGAGCCTCAAGTACATCTTCACTCAGCCCCACCTCAACCTCAGGCAGACTCGTTGGCTCAAAATGATTCAACAGTATAATCCGAGTATCGAATATACTCCAGGCAAGGCCAATGTCATTGCTGACGCTTTGAGCAGGAAGGCCTACTGCAACAGTTTGATTCTCAAGCCCTTCCAACCGGATCTTTGTGAAGCTTTCCACAAACTTAATCTCCAAGTTGTTCCTCAAGGATCCCTTGCCAACCTCCAAGTCTCTCCTACTTTGGAAGATCAGATTCGTGAGGCTCAACTTCTTGATGCTATGGTGAAGAAGGTGAAGATTGGGATTGCCAAGAGCCAACCCAAGTACAAGTGATATCGCCTTGATGACAAAGATACTCTATTCTTCGAGGATCGCATTGTTGTTCCTACGGGTGACCTTCGTAAAGTCATTATGAAAGAGGCTCACAATTCACTCCTTTCTATTCATCCTGGGAGTACAAAGATGTACCATGACCTCAAGCAGTCGTATTGGTGGACTCGAATGAAGCATGGGATTGCTCAGTTCGTGAATGAATGTGATGTCTGCAGAAGAGTGAAAGAAGAACACCAACGACCAGCTGGTCTCCTCCAACCTCTTGCCATTCCAGAATGGAAGTTTGACCATATTGAGATGGACTTCGTGACTGGATTTCCCAAGTCCAAGCGTGTCAATGATGCTATCTCTGTTGTCATCGACAAGCTCACCAAAGTGGCTCATTTTCTTCCTATCAAAGAATCTATCACAGCAGCTCAGTTGGCAGAGCTATATACCTCCAGGATGGTCTCTCTGCATGGCATTCCGCAGTTGATATCTTCATATCATGGTAGCATCTTTACTTCTAAGTTTTGGGATTCTTTTCAGAAGGCCATGGGCACCAACATTCGCTTCAGCACAACCTTTCATCCTCAAACTAGTGGCCAAGTCGAGCGAGTCAACCAAATTCTTGAAGATATGCTCAGGGCATGTGTCATTTCTTTCGGTATGAGGTGGGAAGATTGTCTTCCATATGCCGAGTTCTCCTACAACAACAGCTTCCAAGCGAGTTCGGGCAAGGCCCCATTCGAGATTCTCTATGGCAGAAAGTGTCGTACTCCTCTTAACTGCTCAGAGACTAGTGAACGGCAATTTCTTGGCAATGAATTGATCACAGAGGCTGCAGAAATGTGCAAAGTCATTCGTGAAAATCTCAAAGCCGCGCAATCGCGCCAGAAGAGTTACTATGATAGCAAGCATCATGACTTAGCTTTCGAGATCGGAGACCATGTCTACCTCCGCGTCTCTCCAATGAAAGGTACTCGTTGCTTCGGTATCAAAGGGAAGCTTGCCCCTAGATACATGGGTCCTTTCAAGATCGTTGGCAAAAGAGGCGATCTTGCCTATCAACTTGAGCTTCCATCCAACTTTGCAAACGTGCACAACGTGTTTCATGTGTCTCAGCTTCGCAAGTGTTTCAAGACTCCTGACCGCACCGTCAACTTCGAAGAGATTGATTTCCAAGAAGACCTTTCTTATCATGAGCATCCCGTTGCTATTATTGAAGAAACTGAGCGCTAGACTCGCAACAAGTCTATCAAATTCCTGAAAGTGAAGTGGTCACATCATTCCGACCGTGAAGCCACCTGGGAATGCGAGGACCACCTCCGTTCCAAATATCCGGAGTTTTTCTAGTCCTAGATCTCGAGACGAGATCCTTTCGTAGTGGTAGAGTGTTGTAACACCCCATATGTAACCTACCATATTTGTATTCCAACTCTTGCCATTTCCGGCACTAAGTTATGATATTTCCTCATTGTCGGGTTTTTGTCTTCGTATTGCTTTTTTCTTTGTCATGCATCTCATATCATGTCATCATGTGCATCGCATTTGCATACATGTTCGTCTCATGCATCCGAGCATTTTCCCCGTTGTCCATTTTGCATTCCGGCGCTCCTATGTAATCCGGTGTTCCCTTTTACCTCTTTTCGTGTGCGGGTGTTAAACGTTCTCGGATTGGACCGAGACTTGTCATGCGGCCTTGGTTTACTACCGGTAGACCGCCTTTCAAGTTCCGTGCCATTTGGACTTCGTTTGATACTCCAACGGTTAACCGAGGGATCATAAAGGCCTCATGTGTGTTGCAGCCCAACACCCCTCCAAAGTGGCCCAAAGCCCAGCTAAACCCCCTCCATTGTCTCAGTCATTCGATCACGATCGCGTGGCCGAAAACCGTGCTCAATTTGGAGCCTCCTAGCTCCCTCTACCTATAAAAAGGCATCTCCCCCGAAAATCACGGGTCAAACCCTAACCTCCCCCTCTCCTCGCGTCGCCGGACGAAAACCGCCGGGCCGGACGTGTCTGACCCGCGCCGCCGCCGCCATGTGGAAGCCCCTCATTCGCCGCCGCCCCGCGCCCACTTCACCGTGCCGCCACCCGCGCGCCGGCCCGCCAGGCCCAGCGCCGGCCCCTGAGGGCCCGTACCCTGTTGCCGCTCGTCTCCACCGAGACCGCCCGAGGCCGCCGCGCCTCTCACCGCTCGGCTCCGCCGCCGCCATCACCGGCCACCGCGGCCGCCAACGTCGCCTCGCTGCCATCGCGGCCGGATCCGCCGCGGGAGACGCCGCCCCCGCCGTCCGGTGCCCCCTCATCACCAGCGCACCTCGGGAGGGCCGGATCCGCCCTCCTCCGGCCCCCTCCTCGCCTGCCTACCTCGCCGGAGCAGATCCCCTCGCTGGAGTTCCTTGGTTCATGCGCCCGCGAAGAACCCTAGATCTGAGAGGGTTGACTTTTTCTCCCAAGTCCCAGTTACTTTTAGCATTTTTCATCGCATCATAACTTTGCACCCGTGGCTCCGTTTTGGGCGTGTAGCATATCAAATTGTTCGTCTCGATGAGTACTCCATTTCATTCCATTGCACCATGTTCATTTGAGTTCATCTTCATAACCTAAATGTTGTTACAAGAGTGCTATATAATGTTAGTTTCTGTTTCTTAACAGATTATGGACATTTGTCATTTTTGCCATGTTTAATGTGTGCCTACTATGAACTTGAGCCCTACATGTGTTTTGGGTGATGCCATGCCACCTTTACAGGGGTCTATGTCATGTATTTTTGTGATCAATGTGGTGACTAGCACAAGCATGCAAAGTAGCTCTCGTGTTGTTGCTGATTTCAGGGACATAGAAATCTTCCAAGTCTTTTCCCTGATAATATTTTTATGCCATGTATTCTTGTTGCTACAGAGTGATCCATGCCTCTTTTGAGCATGTTTAGTAAGGATGATTTTGAGATAATGTTATGCTCTGTCCATCTATGTCTTTGTTTGCAATTATGGAGCACCCTAGCATGACTCAATCTTACTCTACGTTTGCTATAAAATGTTCCTGGCAGATTGTTTACGTGTTAATCAATTTTGCCGAGGTTGTTGTAGTTGATCCATGCATGCTATGAGGTTGTTCTTCCATGGTTAGCTACTTGAACATGTCCTCTTGCTGGGTGTATGCTTAGTTTGTCATGCAATTACTTGTGGTGAGTGCATCGAGCTCGCAAACATGCCTACGTAACTCTGTTTTTACCATGTCCAGTTTTCTGCTAAGTCTGAATCTATTAACGAAACTTGCTATGTTTACATGGTTTCCATTGTATCTTCTGATCCTTTTTGGCTTATGGTAAGTAAGGGACTTTTGTTGTATGATTTGCGTAGCTTCATGCCATGCCTTGCTTTGCCATGATATGTTCCTGTAGCATGTTCTTATCTTGCTCTAAACATTGCTTCCTGATGTTAAATTCCTGACATGTTGTTATTTTCACTAAGTCTGTAACCTAATATCTTTTGCACTTTTGCCATGCTTGTTTGAACCTGCTATTGAGTGAACTAGCCGTAGCTCAGTGTTCATCTTTTGTCAAGCATCTTGAGTGGATTACCACCATATGTTTTGTTGTTATGTTAGAGTGCAGTAGCTTGTTGTTCTTGATGCATTTAGATGGCCTCGTGCTGTTAATCGCAGATTGGTGCCATATTTGTTTTGCTTGTCCTTTGCAAACCGTGCATCCGTTTGCGGTGATATTTATATCGATTTCGACCGAAATCAACTCATCTTTCCAATGGCGCTCTTGGTTTTCCAAGTTGAGGCCAGGTTCAATCTTTCCTTTCCGAAACATTCATATACATCGCATATCACATCCCGCATATCATGTCATGTTTTGCATCATGTTGTTTGTGCATTGCACGTGGTTGATTGTGTCTCCCTTTGCTTGTGTTCTTGCTTGGGTAGAGCCGGGAGACGAGTACGTGATCGAGGAGCCCGTTGAGAACGTTTACGAGGATCAAGCTAACGTCAACTCAGAGAACTTTGCAGGCAAGATGACCATACCCTCAAAATCACTTCTATCTTGGCTTGCTAGATGCTCGCTCTATTGCTATGCCTATGCTACGATACCTACCACTTTCTTTATCATGCCTCCCATATTGCCATGTCAAACCTCTAACCCACCTTGTCCTAGCAAACCGTTGTTTGGCTATGTTACCACTTTGCTCAGCGCCTCTTATAGTGTTGCTAGTTGCAGGTGAAGATTAGAGTTTGTTCCTTGTTGGAACTTGTTTATTGTTGGGATATCATTATTATAACTTGTTTACTATAATGCATCTATATACTTGGTAAAGGGTGGAAGGCTCGGCCTTATGCCTGGTGTTTTGTTCCACTCTTGCCTCCCTAGTTTCCGTCATACTGGTGTTATGTTCCTTGATTTTGTGTTCCTTACGCGGTTGGGTTATAATGGGAACCCCTTGATAGTTTGCCTTGAATAAAACTCCTCCAGCAAGGCCCAACCTTGGTTTTACCATTTGCCACCTAGCATTTTTTCCCTTGGGTTCCGCGGACTCAAGGGTCATATTTATTTTAAACCCCCGGGCCAGTGCTCCTCTGAGTGTTGGTCCAACCTGTCAGCAGCCGGTGGCCACCAGGGGCAACTCTGGGTTGGTCTACCGGAATCTTGGACAATCCGGTGTGCCCTGAGAACGAGATATGTGCAGCTCCTATCAGGATTTGTCGGCACATTCGGGTGGCTTTGCTGGTCTTGTTTTACAATTGTCGAGATGTCTTGTAACCGGGATTCCGAGTCTGATCGGGCCGTCCTGGGAGAAGGAATATCCTTCGTTGACCGTGAGAGCTTGTGATGGGCTAAGTTGGGACACCCCTGCAGGGTTTTGAACTTTCGACAGCCGTGCCCGCGGTTATGGGCAGATGGGAATTTGTTAATGTCCGGTTGTACAAAACCTGAAACTTAACTTAATTAAAATGAATCAACAACGTGTGTAGCCGTGATGGTCTCTTTTCGGCGGAGTCCGGGAAGAGAACACGGTCTCGTGTTATGCTTGAACGTAGGTTGTTCTAGGATCACTTCTTGATCATAGTTTATCGACCGTGCCTTTGCCTTCTCTTCTCGCTCTCATTTGCGTATGTTAGCCACCATATATGCTAGTGCTTTCTGCAGCTCCACCTCATACCTTTTTCCCTACCTATAAGCTTAAATAGTCTTGATCGCGAGGGTGTGAGATTGCTGAGTCCCCATGACTCACAGATTACTTCCAAAACCAGATGCAGGGACCAACGATACCATTCCTGGAGATTCAACTAAGCTCAAGTGGGAGTTCGATGAGGACTCAGGACGATTTTACGTTTCTTTTGCAGACGATCAGTAGTGGAGCCCAGTTGGGGCAACCGGGGACATTATGCATTTGGGGTTGTCTTTATTTTGGTTCCATAGTCGGACCTTGATTGTATCTGGATGATTGTAATGATATTTATGATATTGTGTGACGTGGCGATTGTAAGCCAACTATGTACCTCTTTTCTTATTCAGTACATGGGTTGTGTGAAGATTACCCCACTTGCGACATTGCTTACAATGCGGTTATGCCTCTAAGTCGTGCTTCGACACGTGGGAGATATAGCCGCATCGTGGGTGTTACACTGCCCCTCTGCCACGACGCTTCGATGCACTGGACGCCGCCACGCAACCCCCCGACCCCTCTCACTGCTCCCCCGTGCTCATTCCTCCTCTCCCTCGCTCTTTCCCACGAATAGGTGAACGTTGCCATCGCTGCCGCTTGCTATCACCACGTCCACCATGCTCCCCGTGTCGCCCCGAGCTGTCCCCGAGATCCTACACCTCGTCCCCGACCTCCTCACCAAGCAATGTGACCGGAAAGGCCCCGAAGCGCCGCCCCGACGTCTTTTCCCTCCTCAGCCACCAGAGATCCGCCTCACCGCCCCGCTCAGCTTCGGCCTTCCCCGAGCCTTCTTCGACGCTTGCTTCAACCGCTGTGAGCCGCTCTCTTCTCCTCCCCCTATCCTCTCACTCATGCGCATGTTGTAGCTCTGTCTCTCAGACGTGGCTGAGCTCGCCGTCGCCGTCCATGGCGCCGCCACGGCCACAGCTGCTGCCACCCATGCCCGAGCCCATCAACACGCTCAGTGCACCACTAGGAGCATGTTGCACCCACCAGCTCCTCCCCTAGTGCACAATAGCCTTGTTTCCATCAACGTCCGAGCTTCGGCCGCCGCCTACGTCGTCGCTGTCGTCGTTTGGGTCCGCCCCGTCATGATCTGATGGCTCCGCTGGACGCGCAAGAACCCCAGCTACTCGTAGGACCAAACCACAGTTGATTTGGTTGACTGTGGGCAAATGCCGAGCCCCTCTGCCGTCTTGGGCTTCACCGGCGATGAGCCGCGGGTCAACTCCGGCGAGTTTGACCCCGGTTGACTGGGATTTGACCTGACCTGGGCCACTGACATACGGGGCCAGCCCCTGACTAACCTAGGTTAGGGTTTAATTAGCTTTAATTAACAATGTTAATTAGTGCAAACACTCACATGTGGGACTGCACTAATTATCTCCAGATTAGGATTAGTTCTAACCCTAAACACCCTGTTAACTGGCTGTGTCACTGACCAGTGGTCCCCACAGGTCAGGTTTGACCCGGATTGGTCTGTTGACCTGATGACATGATAGTGATGCAGTCCTGACGTAGTTAACCATTTTCTGGATTGAAAATAATTCAGGGAATTCCAAAAAATAGTTAAAACTTCTAAAAATCATAGAAAATGATATATAACTCTGATTGAAAAGATTTATATATGAAAGATGATCAGAAAAATCCAATCTATCCATCTGAACCTTTTTCATGCATGCTAGAACAACTTATGGCTGCTGTTTAGGACAAATCATATAAATGGCATTTGAATATCCACATATGGAGTTTCAGTTTGAATGTTGTATTCAAACCAACTTCATTTAACCTGTTGCTAGTTGCATTAGCTCAAATCACATCATATTGACATGTCACGATCATGCATCATATTGTGCATTGCATTGATTGTGTTCTTCCTTGTTTGTCGGTATTTGTCCCCTCTCAATAGACATGGTTTCGACGATGAGTTTGATGACACCGATGAAGAGCTATATCATCTTCAGAAGTGCCAGCCAAGCAAAACCCCCTTGTTCATTCTGATACAATCCTACTCGCTCGCTCCTACTCTCTTTTACCGCATTAGGACAACAACACTTCAAATGTTACATGCTGCGGTAGTTGAACCCCTTTCCTCTGCATGCCCTGTCATTGCCACAGTAAATAGATGAAACCCACTAGCATGAGTAGGAGTTGTTTGAGCCCTGTTGTGCCTACTCATTCATGCTTGTTTTCATGCCTGCTACTGCTTAGAGTTGAGTCAGGTTCGATTCATCGGGGATGAATTGGAATGGTGATGAACATGTCCTACTGTGTGTGAGCTAAGTGTGTGAACATGATTTAGTAAAGGCATCGATGAGAGGCCCTGTAGGAGTACATGGTGGGTTGTTTCATAGGAACCGTCCTTAGGAACTGAGATCTGTGTATGTGATTTAAGATCAGCTACTACCACGTGTTGGGCCCGAAACCAATGGATCCTCTCGACTTATTAACCGCCCCTGTCCTCTGTCCAGGAGTTGCAACTAGTTTCTGGTGTTTGTAGGATATGTGTTGGGGGCCATGCGTAGCGCTGACCCTAGGGGTGGGCTATGATGCGGTAGAGACACGAGGCACGGTGTACCAGGACGCCCGTTTGGTGCCTCGGGAACCCTGCTCTCATCGTTTGGGGCCGTGAGTGAAACCTCGGCCGGATCTCCTTGCGGATGGAACCCGAATAGGCGATAAACCTGGACTAGAGACTTGTGTGGTTATACAGGTCATGGCCGACACCCTCGTTGGGCTTCTGCTTGAAGGTTGTCGAGTACATGTCGTGTAAACGGCGGTAAGTGGTGAGAGCGTGTGTGAAGAAGTACACCATGCAGGGTTAACGTCATCTATTCGAATAGCCGCATCCGCGGTAAAGGACTACTTGGTTGCCTATATAGTTCATAGACAAGTGGAAGTGGATACTATAAAATGTGCAAGATAAGCGTGAGTGCTATGGATGGCCTTCTCGTAGGGAGACGGGAGCGGATCCATAGTGGTGTATTGATATGGTGAATATGTGAACTCGTGTGCGCCACCTCAAAAGAGTTACTTGCAGTCGTATTCAGGGTAGCCACAGTCAAAGCTGGCTTGCTGCAGTTAAACTCCACCACCCCCTTTGTTGATACTAATGCATATGTAGTTCTGATGTAAGTCTTGCTGGGTACATTTGTACTCACGTTTGCTTAATTTATGTTTTTGTAGAGAGACTTCAGTCTCGCTAGGAGTTCCGCGTGGACTTCAACGTTTAGCTTGTTACCTCAGCTACGATTTTGTTCCCTCGACAGGGTCTTGTAGATAGTTAGGCTTCTCAGCCTTTTCATTTGTAGTCATCTGTACTCATACAAGTTAAGCTTCTGCATGTGCTTATTGCTTGTATGACTTGAATGCTGGGTCATCAGACCCACGTTTGTAATATCTGGCTCCTCGGAGCCTAATGAATAAATACTGAGTCGTAGAGTTTTGTTGTGATGCCATGTTGTATTTGCACATATCGAGCATATTGTGTGTATGTTATTGAAATGCTTGGTATGTGTGGGATCCGACAACCTAGTTGTTTATTCTTGGTAGCCTCTCTTACCGGGAAATGTCTCCTAGTGCTTCCACTGAGCCATGGTAGCTTGCTACTGCTCTGGAACGCTTAGGCTGGCTGGCATGTGTCCTTCTTCGTTCATGTGTCTGTCCCTTCGATGAAATGTCACGCGTTATTCCTTTAAGTCCTTATAGCTTGCTACGACTTGGGTTCATACGTTGATGACTAACACGTTCATTGCTGGGTCATGTATGCCTATCCCTATAAGTGCGTGCCACTTTGGATTCACGACTAGTCATGTCGGCCCGGGTTCTCTGTCATATGGATGCTAGCAACACTATCATATACGTGAGCCAAAAGGCACAAACGGTCCCGGGCCAGGTAATGTGGCACCCTTGGGGATACCGTGCGTGAGGCCACAAAGTGATATGATGTGTTACATGCTAGATCGGTGTGACTTAGGATCGGGGTACTGACAACGATATCCAGTCAATGATCATTACATAGGCATCACGTCCAAGATTAGTAGACCGACTCCTTCCTGCATCTACTACTATTACTCCACACATCAACCGCTATCCAACATGCATCTAGTGTATTAAGTTTATGGAAAAATGGAGTAATGCAATAAGAACGATGAAATGATGTAGACGAGATCTGTTTATCTATGGCATTAGATATAGATCCCATCTTTTTATCCTTAGTAGCAACGATACATACGTGTCGGTTCTCTTTTTATCACTGGGATCAAGCACCGTAAGATCGAACCCACTACCGGGCATCTCTTCCCATTGCAAGATAAATAGATGAAGTTGGCCAGACAAAACCCAAATATCGAAGAAGAAATATGAGGCTATAAGAGATCATGCATAAAAGAGATCAAAGAAACTCAAATACTTTCATCGATATAAAAAGATAGATCTGATCATAAACTCAAAGTTCATCGATACCAACAAACACACCGCAAAATAGTTACATCATATGGATCTTCAAGAGACCACTGTATTGAGAATCAAGAGAGAGGGAGATGAAGCCATCTAGCTACTAACTACGGACCCGGAGGTCTACAAAGAACTACTCACGCATCATCGAAGAGGCACCAATGGAAGTGGTGAACCCCTCCGTGATGGTGTCTAGATTGGATCTGGTGGTTCTGGACTCTGCGGCGGCTGGATGAATATTTCGTCGACTCCCCTAGGGTTCTGGGACTTTTGGGGTATTTATAGAGCAAAGAGGTGGTCCGGGGGGGCACCCGAGGTGGGCACGTCCCACCAGGGCGCGCCTGGGCCTCCTGGCGCACCCTGGTGGGTTGTGCCTCCCTCGGGGCACCCGCAGACGCAGCCAGGGCCCATTGTGTTCCTTATGGCCCATAAAAATTCTCCATAAAGTTTCGTGGCATTTGGACTCCGTTTGATATTGATTTTCCGCGATGTAAAAAACATGGAAAAAATAGCAACTGGCACTTGGCACTATGTCAATAGGTCAGTACCAAAAAATGATATAAAATGATTATAAAACATCCAAGATTGATAATAAAATAGCATGGAACAATGAAAAATTATAGATACGTTGGAGACGTATCACATATCCTGAGTCATTTTCATGTATTTCAGGATGTTCTTGACCGTTGTCCAGTGATCCACTCCTGGATTAGTTTGGTACCTCCTTGCTAAACTTATAGCAAGGCACACATCAGGTCTGGTACACCACATTGCATACATGATAGAACCTATGGCTGAGGCATAGGGAATGACTTTCATTTTCTCTCTATCTTCTGCAGTGGTCGGGCATTGAGTCTGACTCAACTTCACACCTTGTAACACAGGCAAGAACCCTCTCTTTGACTGATCCATTTTGAACTTCTTCAAAACTTTATCAAGGTATGTGCTTTGTGAAAGTCCAATTAAGCGTCTTGATCTATCTCTATAGATCTTGATGCCCAATATATAAGCAACTTCACCGAGGTCTTTCATTGAAAAATTCTTATTCAAGTATCCTTTTATGATCTCCAGAAGTTCTGTATTATTTCCAATCAACAATATGTCATCCACATATAATATTAGAAATGCTACAGAGCTCCCACTCACTTTTTTGTAATTACAGGCTTCTCCAAAAGTCTGTATAAAACCATATGCTTTGATCACACTATCAAAGTGCGTATTCCAATTCCGAGAGGCTTGCACCAGTCCATAAATGGATCACTGGAGCTTGCACACTTTTTTAGCACCTTTAGGATTGCAAAACCTTCTGGTTGCATCATATACAACTGTTCTTTAAGAAATCCATTAAGGAATGCAGTTTTGACATCCATTTGCCAAATTTCATATTCATAAAATGCGGCAATTGCTAACATGATTCGGACAGACTTTAGCATCGCTAAGGGTGAGAAGGTCTCATCGTAGTAAACTCCTTGAACTTGTAGAAAACCTTTCACAATAAGTCAAGCTTTATAGACAGTAACATTACCGTCAGTGTCAGTCTTCTTCTTGAAGATCTATTTATTCTCTATGGCTTGCCGATCATCGGGAAAGTCAACCAAAGTCCACACTTTGTTCTCATACATGGATCCCATCTCAGGTTTCATGGCCTCAAGCCATTTTGCGGAATCTGGGCTCATCATCGCTTCCTCATAGTTACTAGGTTCTTCATGGTCAAGTAACATGACCTTCAGAACAGGATTACCGTACCACTCTGGTGCAGATCGTACTCTGGTTGACCTATGAGGTTCGGTAGTAACTTGATCTGAAGTTTCATGATCATCATCATCATTAACTTCCTCACTAATTCGTGTAGGAATCACTGGAATTGATTTCTGTGATGAACTACTTTCCAATTCGGGAGAAGGTACAATTACCTCATCAAGTTCTACTTTCCTCCCACTCACTTCTTTCAAGAGAAACTCCTTCTCTAGAAAGGATCCATTCTTAGCAACGAATATCTTGCCTTCGCATCTATGATATAAGGTATACCCAACAGTTTCCTTTGGGTATCCTATGAAGACACATTTCTCCGATTTGGGTTCGAGATTATCAGGTTCAAGCTTTTTCACATAAGCATAGCAGCCCCAAACTTTAAGAAATGGTAGTTTAGGTTTATTGCTAAACCACAGTTCATATGGTGTCGTCTCAACGGATTTAGATGGTGCCCTATTTAACGAGAATGCAACCGTCTCTAAAGCATAACCCGAAATGATAGCGGTAATTCGGTAAGAGACATCATAGATTGCACCATATCTAATAAAGTACGTTTATGACGTTCGGACACACCATTACACTGTGGTGTTCCAGGTGGCGTGAGTTGTGAAACTATTCCACATTGTTTCAAATGAAGACCAAACACATAACTCAAATATTCACCTCCACAATCAGATTGTAGAAACTTTATTTTCTTGTTACGATGATTTTCCACTTCACTCTGAAATTCTTTGAACTTTTCAAATGTTTCAGACTTATGTTTCATTAAGTAGATATACCCATATCTGCTCAAATCATCTGTGAAGGTCAGAAAATAACGATACCTGCCGCAAGCCTCAACACTCATCGGACCACATACATCAGTATGTATTATTTCCAATAAGTTAGTGGCTCGCTCCATTGTTCCGGAGAATGGAGTCTTAGTCATCTTGCCCATGAGTCATGGTTCGTAAGTATCAAGTGATTCATAATCAAGTGATTCCAAAAGCCCATCAGCATGGAGTTTGTTCATGCGCTTTACACCAATATGACCTAAACGGCAGTGCCACAAATAAGTTGCACTATCATTATTAACTTTGCTTCTTTTGGCTTCAATATTATGAATATGTGTATCACTACGATCGAGATTCAACAAAAATAGACCACTCATCAAGGGTGCATGACCATAAAAGTTATTACTCATATAAATAGAACAACCCTTATTCTCTGATTTAAATGAATAGCCATCCCGCATCAAACAAGATCCAGATATAATGTTCATGCTCAACGCTGCCACCAAATAACAATTATTCAGGTCTAAAACTAATCCCGACGGTAGATGTAGAGGTAGCGTGCCGACAGCGATCACATCAACCTTGGAACCATTTCCGACGCGCATCATCACCTCAACCTTAGCAAATCTTTGTTTAATCCGCAGCCCCTGTTTTGAGTTGCAAATAAGAGCAACAAAACCAGTATCAAATACCCAGGCGCTACTACGAGCATTAGTAAGGTACACATCAATAACATGTATATCAAATATACCTTTCACTTTGCCATCCTTCTTATTCGCCAAATACTTGGGGCAGTTCCGCTTCCAGTGACCAGTCCCTTTGCAGTAGAAGCACTCAGTTTCAGGCTTAGGTCCCTTTGCACAATTATGCCTATATTATGATTGAGTTTTTTATGTTTTAATTAGTATTTGGCCAAGCAAAGCCTTTGGGATCATGTTGGGTGATAGTTGATTTGATCTTGTTGGAAAACAGAAACTTTTGCACCCAGTAAAATAAGTTTAGAAATTCACATAAACGTGATTTTGCTATGAATGTTTTACACAAGATTGATATACAGATTTCCTACGTTGTCCTAATTTTTTAGAATTTTTGGAGTTACAGAAGTATACGAAGTTTTCAGATTGCTACAGACTGTTCTGTTTTTGCTAGATTCTGTTTTCTTTGCGTTGTGTGCTTATTTTGATAAATCTATGGACTTTATCGGGGTATGAGCCATAGCAAAGTTGGAATACAGTAGATATAATGCAATAATAAAAACTCAATCATAACAGAGGCATAATTGTGCAAACACTCAAGAACATAAAGAAAAAAAGGCTAAAATAAATTTTATTCATTGGTTGCCTCCCAACAAGCGCTATCATGTTATGCCCCTAGCTAGGCATAAGATTTTATTGATGCTCATGAAAGATAAGAATTGAAGCACAAAGAGAGCATCCTAAAACATATGGCAAACACATTTAAGTCTAACATACTTCCTATGCATAGGAATTTTATAATCAAACAAATTATCAAGACAAGAAACATCTAACATATGCAAAGAAGAGGAATAAAACATTGACGATCTCAACATAATGAGAGGTAATTTAGTAACATGCCAATTTCTACAACCATATTATCCTCTCTCTCTCATAATAATTACATGTAGGATCATAATCAAATTCAACAATATAAATATTACATAAAATATTCTCTTCATGATCCACATGCATGCAAAGTTGACACTCTTTCAATATAGTGGGATTATCATCAAATAAAGTCATGACCTCTCCAAGCCCACTTTTATCAAAAATTCCATAAGATTGATCATGCTCCAAAGTAGTGGGATCATTATTACCTAGAGTTGACCCTCTTCCAAACCCACTTTCAATATTATCGCAAACATATTCATCATGAGGCTTAAATAAATTTTCAAGATCATAAGAAGAATCACCCCAATCATGATCATTGCAATAAGGCCCAGTTCAGAAGCTCGCTGGCTTCCAAAACGAGCCAACTTCTCGTGAAGCTAGTGCTAGCTAGATTCTTGTGGAGACATCGAGCATTCGACTGCAGCGGCGGGGAGCAGCTGCATATGCATGGGCTGGCAGCCTAGTAAGGTAGGATCAAGCCCATTCAGGTGGACATATGTAAAGCCCGGTTCAGTAGTGAAAGCCGGCTGGGCTCACATGTGCGCTGCAGGCCAGATTAGAAGTAGGTTCTTTTTTTTGTACAGATTCCTTTGATTTTGGCTGTACAGAGAGATATTTCAATGTACAGAGAGAAGTTTTTGGCTATAAAGAGAGCAATTTTTTGCTAGCACAAATGCAAATAGTGTACTGAACATTAGAGTTTTGCATTCCCTCAAGTTAAGATGAAGAACCACAAGGTTTGAGATATGAACTACCACAAAAGTTGCATCAAATTTGCACATGTTTGCAAATCAAATAGGGAACAACTAGTATGGACCACAAGCATTACTTCACCAACCAAGAGCAATGGCCGTGGCTAGTTCATTCCGAAACCTATCCATGTCAGGAGCACTTGCCTCTGAAGTTGAAGCATCCGATGCACTCGGAGGAATAACATACTTCTTATATCCATTCGGAATTGTTGGAACATAATCCGGATCCCTTTCACATCGAATGAAGTGGATATCATCTTTGTCAAGGAGACGAACATAGTTGTGCAATGTCATAGTAGCTGCAACAATCTTCATTTGTGTTTCAAATGAGTAGTTTGGCATCTTGAGGGGAATTTTCCATTTCATCTTCCACACCCCAAAGGTTCTCTCTATGCAATTGCGTTTGGAGGAGTGAATCTTGTTGAACTTCTCCTTAGGAGTATTTGGGAGGTGCACCTCTTTGAAAGTCGGGGACATGATACCGCTCTCCTTTGTATGGTGCTAGATATCCTTCTCTAGTAGGATACCCGGCATCTACAAGGTAATATTTGCCTAAAAACAACAACACACATACATGTTAGTTGGAGGATAGACAACATTACATGTAAACTTGTAACGAAAAGAATTGATCACTCTTTGGAGGATGGGGGAAGGAGGGCATGTCCTTCTCATTGGCATGGAATAACACATTTGTATCATGCATAGAACCCAGTTGACCAATTGAAGCATAAGTGAAGTGCATATCAAAGTCACATACCCCATCACATTCTGAGTTGTCGCACCAGTTCTCCCAATATACCTCACTTTTTGAGGCCCATCGAGAATAGAAGCTCTTATATGAGTCCCATCGATTGCACCAATGCAATCTTTGAGATGAGGATAAGCCCTTCTATTTGTCTTAATGATATCATACACAACATGGAAGTTTGGATCTTGTGGCTTAAGGTAGTGAGATACCATGTTGACCACACATTGTAGAACCTCATGGAATTTACGATGGATTGTATCCGCTGAATGTTTGAAGCGGTTTTGAGTTCTTCTATTTGATTCACAACCTCCCAATGTCCACAAGAACATAGCAAGAGACTCGTAAGTGCTAACAAAGCTTGTTTCTTTTAGACCACAATTACGTACCAACAAGTCATGAAGATCAAAGAACACACTTACCGTCATTCTCAACATTGTGTAAGTCTCTCCCGGTGTGGCAATAGTCTCTTGAAGCCATCCAAATCCACTCAAAATAGATCTCCTTGGCTCAGCCTTCATCACCCAACTTCCACAATACTTTCCAAAATGACTGCCGCACCGGAACAAAGCATGTCCATATTATGTTGGTGATGCATAACCAAATCCCTCATTGTTTCATAACTATTGTCATCATCACTATCACTATCCGATGACATCTGCCATACCAAACAATAGTTAGCATCAAAGAAAACAATATGTGCACCAACAAAGGCATAAATATTGTTTCCCAATGCACAACATAACAATAGGTACATCAACATAAACATACATATTGTTCTCATAGCAAAACATGATAATAGGTTCACCAACATAGGCATAAATATTGTTCCGATAGCACAACACAATAATAGGTTCACCAACATAGGCATAAATATTGTTCCGATAGCATAGAACATAAGAAACAATCTAGATAGATAAGATGGAACAAACTAGTTCCCATACTTGAGGTTAAACATCCTACGCAGCCAACCCTTTGGAGAGTCAGCTGTCATGTGCAAGAACGTCTCCCTCTGCTCTCTCTTCAGAAAGAGCTCAGTAGCAATGAAGTTCTCATCTGTGCCTTCTATTGCGCCACAAGCATGAACTAAATCCATGGTAGAGGCAACGGAGGTGGATTCATTTCTTTAGGAAAGATTGAAATGTTGCGTGCGAAGCATGGGCAATGGAACTAGTCTTTCTAATCTCCTCCTGCATCACTTGTGCGGTCTTCGATTTCTTGTTCTTCTCTGGAATCGTGACCCCAAGCCTCACTTTAGACGCACTAGATATTGATGGAGATGCTTGCTCTTCGATATGGTCCTCCAAATCAAGATCAGTGATTTCATCAACATTCAAGGCGGTTTTCAATGCTGAACTAGAGGGGGGAGGCAAGCCAGATGCGGGGTTCCAATGGTCACTCCCATCAACACTAATATCCTCAAACAAGATGCACAAGCCATCTTCATTACGAAGTCCATGCTTCTTGAACTTGCCACAACCAGGGAGGTCTTGTACAAAAGAGAAGACATTAGTATATAATGCATGACAAGTTTAGATTTTTTTATGAGAACAAGAAGCATGAGAACTTACAACTCTTGCCTTTTTCCACCACTTGTTATCTTGTTTCACCGTGTTTTTCTCAAAGTCCCACCCCCTCCAGTCTCATGCAACTTGAGCTTCTTGAATGTGTTGTACTCACATTTTAACTTGTCCCATTTGTTTCTCACTTGCTTTTGCGTGTAATCAAGTCCAGTTCTCATCAAGAACTCCTTTGCCACCTCATCATATGCATTGGGTGTCAAATGAGTGTTTGGCATATTTCTAGCCCTCACTTTTTTCACAAACAACTCGACGATAATTCGAGTGTTCTCATCGGTCCATTCGGCAGGCACAATTGACATTTCTATATAAAAATGATGTTACTTTATAGATACTACCAAAACAAGCAAAATCATTTGTCATAAATAGATACAATTAGCAGTAGCAGCATGAACAACTACTGTCAAAATAATAAAATTGTTGGTTTGAATAAACTGTAGAAACCAATTCATATCAGTACACACACTGCACTACACATCAAAATAATTTGTGCTGCTCCAACTAGCCAAATCATAGTGGTGCACTATAAAATAATTTGTACTGATTAACTACACACACTACAATACACATTTGTACATGTTCAAACCAATAATATTAACTGAAGAAAAATGTGCATACATTTGTACATGTTCAGAAAAATACTAGCCAAGTTCATAGTGGTACAGAAGGGGGACGGGGCTGCTCACCTTGAGCTGGACGGAGAAGGTCATCCGGTTGCTGGCGTTAATCTTGTGGGCGAGGCTGGATGGAGCAGATCGTTGGGTTGCCTGCGACGACCAATGGAGGGAGTGCTAGCTAATGCGGGAGATGGCTGCATGGCGACTTCGGGCGATGACTGCGAGCGGCGATGGAGACAAGACAGAGATGCGAGGGACGGTGGCGGAAGACCGGCGGTGGCGCGTCGGAAGACCGGTGGTGCAGCTAGGGTTACGAGAGGACGGTGCGGCGGGTTGGTCTGTAGGCCGGCTTGCTCTCTGGCAGGGGTGTAGCGAGAGGAGGAGAAAACGGTTTGTGGTAAAGGCACTTCGGGAGGGTAGTCTCGCTGTAATTTCTAGCAACTCCAACTTCTCATTTTGGTGAAGCTACGATTCTGCTGCTCCAGAAAAATACACTACGGTGCTCGAGTTCTCCAGGAGCTGGCATCTCGGAGATAAATCGTTCGGGGTGGCTTCACTAGGCTTTTTCGGGAAGCTGGCCCGTGGAGAAGTTCAGAATGGGGCCTAAGTAGTGGACATATCAAAATTAGCATCCCCAAGCTTGGGGTTTTGCATAGTATTAGCACAATTGACATTAATAGAATTTGTAATAACATCATTGCAATCATGCTTTTCATTCAAGAAGCTATCATGGATCACTTTATAAATTCCTTCGTTTAACACTTCATCACAATTTTCAGATTCATAAATCTCGAGCAACTTCATGAAGATAATCTAGTGAACTTGATTCACTAGCAATTGGTTCATCATAATTGGATCTTTTGAAAAGATTAGCAAGTGGATGAGGATCCATATCAATAATTCTTTAGCAAGCAAAGATGGAAGGAAATATAAGGCACATGGCAATACAAGCAAACATGAGATCTGATGAGAAAACGGCAAACGGAAAAGAAGAAGAAAAATGGCAAATTTTTGTGAAGTGGGGAGATGAAAACGAGAGGCAAATGGCAAATAATGTAAATTGCAAGGAGATGAGATTTGTTATTAGGAACCTGATATATGTTGATGATGTCTCCCCAGCAACGGCGCCAGAAATCGGCACGTGGCCGGGAGACTATCTTGACTTGATCCTCCCCGGCAACGATGCCAGAAATCCTTTCTTGATGGCTCGTGTCCGCGTCAGTTTTTCCCCAAAGAAGAAGGATGATGTAGCAGAACTACGGTAGGTATTTCCCTTAGTGATGAAACCAAGGTTATCGAACTAGTGGACGAACCAAGCAACACTATGTAAACGGTACCTGCACACAAAGAACAAATACTTGCAACCCGAGGCGTAAGAGGGGTTGTCAATCCCTCTCAGGTAAAAGATTAGTAAAGATATAATTTGGTAGGTGCAAATAAAATAATGGCAAATAAAATTCAGCAAGGGATTTTTGGGTTTTTGATAATATAGATATGAAAATAAACGATGCAAATAAATAAAAAGGCAAATAGCAATATAGATCTGAAAATACATGATGAGAAAATAGACCCGGGGGCCGTAGATTTCACTAGTGGCTTCTCTCGAGAAAATAGCATACGGTGGGTAGAAAAATTACTGTTGGGCAATTGATAGAACTTCAAATAATTATGACGATATTCAGCCAATGATCATTATATAGGCATCACGTCTAAGATTAGTAGACCGACTCCTGCCTGCATATACTACTATTACTCCACACATCGACCGCTATCCAGCATGCATCTAGTGTATTAAGTTCATAGAGAAATGAAGTAATGCAATAAGAACGATGACATGATGTAGACAAGATCTATTCATGTAGGAATAGACCCCATCTTGTTATCCTTAATAGCAATGATACATACGTGTCATGTCCCCTTCTCTCACTAGGATTGAGCATTGTAAGATCGAACCCATCACAAAGCACCTCTTCCTATGGAAAGAAAAATCGGTCTAGTCAGCCTAACTAAACCAAAGATTCGAAGAAGAAATACGAGACTATAAGTAATCATGCATATAAGAGATCAAAAGAAGACTCAAATAACTTTCATGGATAAAAGAGATCTGATCATAAACTCAAAGTTCATTGGATCCCAACAAACACACCGCAAAAAAAGTTACATCAAATAGATCTCCAAGAGACCATTGTATTGAGGATCGAGAGAGAGAGAGAGAGAGAGAGAGAGAGAGAGAGAGGAGGCCATCTAGCTACTAACTACGAACCCGTAGGTCTACCATCAACTACTCACGCATCATCAGAGAGGCACCAATGAGGATGATGAACCCCTCCGTGATGGTGTCTAGATTGGATCTGGTGGTTCTGGAACTTGCAGCAGCTGGAATTGTTTTTCGTCAACTCCCCTAGGGTTTTTGGAATATTTGGGTATTTATAGAGCAAAGAGGCGGTGCGGGAGGCCACTAAGGTGGGCACAATCCACCATGGCGCACTTGGGGCCCCAGGTGCGCCCAGGTGGGTTGTGCCCCCCTCGGGGCACCCCTCTAGTACTATAATGCAAGAACAAAATATGAATCGGTTTGATACATCACTTATAATAGTGATTTCTTATTCTTATACTAACATAGCTCACGAAGGTTTTGTTGAGTTTTGAAGTTTTCAAGTTTTGGGTTATCTTACGATGGATTAAGGAATAAGGAGTAGAAGAGCCTAAGCTTGGGGATGCCCCGGCATCCCAAGCTATTGTCCAAAAAAGAGCAACCAACTAAGCTTGGGGATGCCCCCGAGTGGCATCCCCTCTTTCTTCTAACGACCATCGGTATTTTACTCGAAGCTATATTTTTATTCGTCACATACTATGTGTTTTATTTGGAGTGTCTTGGATGATATGAGTCTTTGCTTGTTTTATTTTTTGTTTTAAGTCTTGATTACTTGTTGGACACACCTATTTGAGAGAGCCAAAATTATGTCATGACTTGTTAGAATTGCTCTCTATGCTTCACTTAAATTTTTTATGAGCTATGGACTTGCTCTAGTGCTTCGCTTATATCTTTTTTAGCATGGTGTGCTTAGTATTTTTGAAGAAATGCTCTCTTACTTCACTTAGATTTATTTTAGAGTTAGTAAAATTTTCAAGAAATTCTCTCTTGGTTCAGTTAAATTAATTTGAGAGAAAGAAATATTATGCTCATGATCTTCACTTATATTTGTTTGAGCTTGTCAAAAGCAACACATGAAAATTAGTCCCAACGTGATAGATATCCAAGAAGGATATAATAAAACTTTCATGAAGATCATTGGACAAAATAAACTTGATTCTTAGTAATAGTTTTGAGATATGATGATGTGATATGTGAGTCATCTTGATGAGTAATTATGCTTTAGTAAGAATATTGGTGTTAAGGTTTATGATTCCCCATGCAAGCACAAAAGTCAATAATTATGCAATGAAATTATATCCTACTTATGGTGCATTATTCGGTGTTAGTTATGCTTAATGCTCGCTTATGAGATTATTCGTTTCTTGGTTGGTCGCTTCTCAATCTTTTGCTAGCCTTCATTTTGCACTAAGTATGATCCTACTTGTGCATCCAAAAAGCTTTAAATCAGTTTTGCCGCATGTGTCCACTATATCTACATATATGTGGTATTCTTTTGCCGTTCTAAGCAAATTTGCATGTGTCATCTTTAATTTTTAAAAACAAACTTCTCTTTTGTGTGTTTGTTTCGCTCGCGGAGCGGTGAAGGGTGGATAATATTTTCCATGCTAGATGTGTCATTCTCAAGATGAGTGTTTATTCACTTGTCATTGCACGAGACTAAGGCAAAGATATTACGGATGCCCAGTCTCGAAATAAAAAATGAATTTACTTTATGTTGCCAAATAATATATTTTTTGGAAAGTGTTGGTATGGAGGGCAACCATGGATACGGCTAGCCATGGAAAGTGAAAGTATGGTGAAAAAAGGAATAAACTTTATTTTCTATTTGGGAACGGCCTATGATATATCTAAACATGGAAAGTATTGGGAACTCTACGTCGTTTTCGTTGGTGGGATGGATACACCTCCCAAAATGTTTTTATCTCTAAGTTTTTCGCTTTGAGCTTTGGCACCTCTACAAATTCCTACTTCCCTCTGCGAAGGGCCTTTCTTTTACTTTATGCAATTTTTATTTTTGAATTTGAGTCTCCATCTTCTCTTATAAAAACACCAACTAGGAGGCAATATGATCGTACTTGAGTATTGGATGTAGCTAATATGCGAGTGTGTTTGATGAATGGATCAATGGTTGAGCATGATGGGCTAGGGATAGCTTATTTTAGCATTGATATTTGGAAGACATGGTTGCTTGTTGATATGCTTGAGTATTTAAATTATCATGTCAAAACTAGACTATTGCTTTGAACAATATAAAACTCCAAATGTCCATGCTATAAAGAAAAAATATGATATGACATGTTAGGCAGCATTCCACATCAAAAATTCTATTTTTATCACTTCCCTCTTGAGGACAAGTAGGAGTTAAGCTTGGGGATGCTGATACATCTCCAATGTATCTATAATTTTTCATTGTTCCATGTTGTTAAATTATCAATCTTGGAAGTTTTATATAAAGGAAATATGCCCTAGAGACAATAATAAAGTTGTTTTTTATATTTCCTTATATCATGATAAATGTTTATTATTCAGGCTAGATTTGTATTAACCGGAAACTTAGTACATGTAACATCCACGATGCGGCCATATCTCCCACGTGTCGGAGCACGACTTAGAGGCATAATCGCATAGTAGGCATGTCACGAGAGGGGTAATGTTTACACATCCCATGTACTGAATATGAAAGGGATAAAGAGTTGGCTTACAATCGCCACTTCACACAATACATAAACATAGCATTACATCATCCAGAATACAATCAAGGTCCGGCTACGGAACCAAAATAAAGACAACCCCAAATGAAATAGATTCCCGATCGCCCCAACTGGGCTCTTCTACTGATCGACAAGAAACGAAACAACACAATGAACAAGATCTTCATCGAGCTTCCACTTCAGCTCAGTTGCGTCATCTGCACTGGTATCGTCGGCACCTGCAACTGTTTTGGAAGTATCTGTGAGTCACGAGGACTCGGCAATCTCACACCCTCGCGATCAAGACTATTTAAGCTTATGGGTAGGAAAGGGTAGTGAGGTGGAGCTGCAGCACTAAGCATATATGGTGGCTAACATACGCAAATAAGAGCAAGAAGAGAAGCAAAACACGGTCGTGAACTAGAAGTGATCAAGAAGTGATCCTAAAACTACTTACGTTCAAGCATAACACAAGAACCGTGTTCACTTCCCGGACTCTACCGGAAAGAGACCATCACGGCTACACATGCGGTTGATGCATTTTAAATAAGTTAAGTGTCAAGTTCTCTACAACCGGATATTAACAAATTCCCATCTGTCCATAACCGCGGGCACAGCTTTCGAAAAATCAAAACCCTACAGGGGTGTCCCAACTTAGCCCATCACAAGCTCTCACGGTCAACGAAGGATATTCCTTCTCCCAGGAAGACTCGATCAGACTCGGAATCCCGGTTACAAGACATTTCGACAATGGTAAAACAAGACCAGTAAAGCCATCCGAATGTGCCGACAAATCCCGATAGGAGCTACACATATCTCGTTCTCAGGGCACACCCAATGAGCAAGACGTCGGGCTGGCATAGACCCTGGTTGCCCAGGGGGCACCAGACATCGCTCAGGTTGGACCAACACTTAGAGAAGCACTGGTCCGGGGGGTTAAAATAAAGATGACCCTTGAGTCTGCAGAACCCAAGGGAAGGTGATAGGTTGTTAGTGCAAATGTAAAACCAAGGTTGGGCCTTGCTGGAGGAGTTTTATTCAAATCGAACTGTCAAGGGGTTCCCATAACACCCAACCGCGTACTGAACGCAAAATCAAGGAACATAACACCGGTATGACGGAAACTAGGGCGGCAAGAGTGGAACAACTTTACCAAGTATATATGTGCATTAATTAAATAAGAGATATTGTGACATCCCAACAATAATCAAGTTCCAACAAGGAACAAACTCCATCTTCACCTGCAACTAACAACGCTATAAGAGGGGTTGAACAAAGCGGCAAAGCCAAACAACGGTTTGCTAGGACAAGGTGGGTTAGAGGCTTCACATGGCAATATGGGAGGTATGATATAGCAAGTGGTAGGTATCGCGGCATAGCAATAGAGCGAGCAACTAGCAAGCAAAGATAGAAGTGATTTTGAGGGTATGGTCATCTTGCCTGAGATCCCGCAAGGAAGAAGAACGAGTCCATGAAGAAGACAAACAGACGTAGTCGAACGAATCCTCACAACTCCGAAACGAAACCGAAGCTAACGAGGGAAGCAACCCGAAAAGAAGCAAGCAACATAGTAAACAACCAACACATCAGCATGGCATGATGCACAACCAAGTATGATGCATGTCCGGCTTAAGTATGCACGACATGGCAAAGTGCAACGATCAAAACTACAAATTAAGTGGAGCTCAATATGCAACGAGTTTCATATTGACGAAACACCACAACAATTATTTAGTTTACTCTCGTTTATGTACCCAACAATATTAAATGTTATTAAGCATGGCAAGAGGTGAGGCACATGAAAACTACCTATCTAGGCAATTTAAATGGGGCGGGAAACATCAACCAACAATTCCGGTAAATCCCCATATGCATTAGCAATTTAATGCAACAACAATTTTAAACATTTTAAATGTTATTATCATGATGCGAATGACATGTGCAAGTTTATGCAAATTTTATGAAAAAGTTGACATGATAAGATATGAGGCATTTGTCATCGTGGCGGAAACGAAAGGGGTGCCACGGCAACGAATCCGACGATCCGGTAGCTCACAGGGATACCGGTGCAAAAGGAAGTGCGTGTGAGTGCGCCATGCAAGATGATGGGGTGCTCCCGAATACCGGGTTCCCACATGTCAGTGACAAGGCAAAAGAGGGGCAACGTGCACTGACAGCTCGGACTCGAGGCGAAAAAGGGTGCATCTCATATAACATGCATTCATTCGTTCACGGGCGTCGTTCCGGCGGTTATACCTTCCAAAAACGCAATTACGGAGCGGAACGAGTTCACAGTGGAAGTGGACGTTCTCGCGATGGTAGTTGTACATGTTGGCGGTAGTTGAACTTGGCGATCCTGAGAGGGTACTTGCCGGATCCGCAATACCGTAACCATTCATGGCAGAGAACTTATTATTCCCGGGTCTTCCCAAATGACATGGTACTTGGGGTCTCCGGACTTACTGGTCTCGTTCTTGCGACAGTAGGCATACACGGTTCGGAGAGGAACTTGTCATTTCGGTATGAAGTCGTTCGGGATTTCGGTATGAAGTCGTTCGGGCGTCGGTCTTGCCGGTGGGTTACTTGGCGAACCAGCGTAGTCGATCTTGGCGTAACCAGTGGTTGTGGAGGTGCATAGTCGTAGACGTACAGGGTCATCTTAGCGGTACTTAACGTCCAAGGGGTTGAGCGAGACGCGGACGAAGCCGGGAGATGAAGGCAAGGCAACGCGGCGGCAGCCTGTGCTCACCGGTGCGACGGACGGCAGAGCAAGGAGAAGGTCTGCGTCCCGGTACGGGGCTCAGCAAAGCACTAGCCTCGTTGGTCGTTGTCACCGGTGACGACAGCATGGGGCACCGGAGCGACGACATGGAGGCCGGGATCCGGCTGATCCGCGGAGGTCAAGGCAGGGGTTCGGAGCAGAGGCAAGATGGTGCGGCGGCGGCCTCTGCTCGCCGGCGTCGGAGGACGACGCTGCGGAGCAGCCGCGGCAGAGCAGCTTGGGGACGGTGTAGGGGAGGCAGCGGCGAGGCAAGTCGACGAGGAGCAGCCTGCGAGGGATCCTGGCGCGGAGGCAGGAGGCGAGGCGCTTGAGGGCACGGCGCGGCTGTCGTGGGAGGCCGGAGGAAGGCTCCGGCGAAGGAACGTCGATGGCGAGCCGGGGCGAAGGCGGCGAGCTCACGGGGTCGCGAGGTGGTCGTCCAGGGGTCTCGCTCCTCTCCTGGTGACGGCGCTAGGAGGGAGAGAGGGATTGAGAGGGAGAGGTTCCTCTGGTGGCGCGAGAGAAGGAGAGGGAGACGAGCGAGAGGAAGGGGTCGATGGGGAGAGGGGAGATGGGATCGGGCGCCCTGGCGGCAGCAGGGGAGAGATGGAGAGGAGTTGAGTCGGGCTAGGGTTACGGGAGAAGTGGCCTTGGAGGCCGGCCTGGGTGCGGGTGGTCTAGGTGGGCCGGCGCGTAAGTTGGCCTAGGGAGGCCCAGTTGGGCTCTCTGCTTTCTCTCTCTCTTTCCCATCCTTTTTCCATTTAAAACAAAACAGAAAAAGAGAAAGAAAAGAAAGAGAAGGTAGGGGAGGAATTTGGGCATGGGGATAATTTTCACGAACTCGTAAAAATGTGTATGGTCCAAGAAAATAGAAAAGGTCAAGTTTGAAAGATTAAATTCAAATTCCTTTGAATTTAATTCAAAAGGTTTGAACTAGGACAGGTTTTTCAAAATGCCCAAAATGTTGAGAATTTAGGTGGAGCTCCGAAAAATGATGAAAGGACATATGGCAAAGTTAGATGCCAAGAGTTGTGATAACTAAAGTATTGGGATTTTTACAAGTGTGTTATGGTGAATTTCAAATTAAAGAAATATTGAATATAGCTCCCTACTATCGGGAGGATATGTTTTAAAGAGAAACCACCATGTGAATTCCCTCGATTTAAATAGATCGAAAGATCTATGCAATTTATTTAGTTGAGTTGAGATGCAAAGATTAATGACATGATGCAATGCACATGATGCAATGATGAATGCAACAAACCAACAACTCACATGACGAAACTCGGAAAAAACATGGAAGGCGTCTAAAGCTCCGGTCTTGGGGTGTTACAACACTCCACCACTACAAGAGGATCTCATCCCGAGATCTAGGATGACACCAGAGGGAAAAAGGGATAGGAAGATAAGAGGTAAAACTAATTTGCTTCTTTGAAAAACGAGTGAAACCAAAGAACCTTGCGAGGTTGAACAACTTGAAAGAAAGACTACCACGGAGATGATCGAAGTTGAAAACACTCCGTTAGAATAGAGGAACAAGGAAGAACAAATTCAGATAGCACTCCGGTTGAAAAGTGATATGAAACTTGATAAGATGAAAAGAACTTGAGCAGAGGGCACAACACTCTGGATAAATGGATAAGCACGAAAAGAACACGGTCCTCACAATTTGAGATGATGAGAGAAGAGAGCAACATTACAAAGCCTCCGAAAGAAATGAAAGAATGGAATGGAAAGAATGGAGGAGAAAACAATATCTTCTACCACAAATGAGCTTGAAAAGCATCTTTAGGAGAAGGGTCGAACGGAGTTGTTGAAAAAAAAGATATGATTCCCGTGGACTTATGGAAAACATCTCAAAGCTATGAAGTGACACTCTGCCACTCACGGGAAAAAGATTGGATTGATATGAACAAGGAGACGAGAAACTTATTTCACCGGGAGGATAAATGAAGAACTTGGGTCATTTGTAAGCACCATAAATAGCAAAATCGTTAGGGAAAGCTTTAGGTGAAATATAACCCAAGATAACTCCAATGAAGAGGTTGACGGGTTGCAAAGCATCTCCTGAACGAAGAGAAAATGATGGGTTTAAATTATCTCATTCTTGTGAATGAAGAATGATATATTACCACCTGAAAAGATAAGGGAGAACAGTTGCACTCCGGAATGCAAGAAGAAGAATACTTGAGCTCCTTTGAAAAGAATCTCGATGAACACTTCGAGAAGGAAGTAAATCCTTTATGAACCATCGTGTAGAGCCTCCATGAAGAACTCCAGCAACAAAATGATGATCAAACGGAAGGAAGGAGAAGTTGAAAACACAAGGTGAAGCCTTGCGATGATTTAGATGGATCTTTCACGATGATATAATTGAGAGATCTTGGAACTCCGGGAAAAGAAAAAAATGAAACAATTGAAATCAAGAATTCTTATGAACCTCCGGAATAAGGAGTTAATCACTTGGATGAAACAAGAATAAGAATTACGTTATGTGTATCCTTCACCACTTTAGCTTGATGATAAGCAACGGATTTGGCATACTACTTATTCTTGTAGAAAGCATTAATATCGATATAGCGCCAACATGGGAAGGTCTTCAACGAACCACCGGTAGAATTGAAACAACAAATAAATTGATATGATAAACGAAGGAAGAAGAATCTTGGAAGAACCACTGTAAGAATTGAAAACGATTGAAGAAAAGATAGAGAAGCACCGAGAAGAATTAGAGAACGAATGAAGATACTTGAGGGGATTTAGCTACATGAGAACGAAGAGATCACGACCTGATAAGAGAATACTTGAATGATGCACCGGTAAGATTGGAGAACGAGAGCTGAAAGCTGAATGAATAATATTTGAAAAGATGGCCTTCGTAGGAAAGAAATGTAAACAACTCATGAAATGCTCCGCATGGGTGAAAAGAATTCTCACAATCGAAAATAATTATGAGAGCATGGCATAAGGTTAGCACCATGAATCTTGAAGAGAATGGAGCAAGATTAAAGAGAAACTCTTCTTCGGTCTTCAAATGTTGAGAATGGCGATGAGAAACACCGCCATGAATTGTTGAGACACTCCGGAATGAATAATGGAAAGGTTAAGCCAACGGTGAAAAGAATTTGACAGATTGGAGAAAAACATATGACTGATGATAATTCATTCTTACGTCAAACTTTGAAATGAATTTGAGAATAACTCCGGGGAAATTATAAGAGTCACGTAAGATCCTGGGAAAAGACCTGTGGGTTAGGGCCCACTCAAAAGAAACACCATTGAACGATTACTTGCAAGATATTGCACCGGATAATTTAAATGGCTTGAATAAGGTGACAACCACGAAATAACTTGAATGGAATTAGGAATGGAAACGCGAATCTTTGAGATATTTTCAGCACTCCGGAACAATTGAATAGCAAGCGGGGAATGATTAAGAGGTGCAACGGCATGGAAAGCATTTGAAACAAGGAAAGGGATATGATCAACACCAAAATCTTGAATTGAAACCACCGGAGAAGATAAAAGAAACGGGGAATGATGAACTAGTAGAACATCTTCATGAGAACCACCGGGTAAGAACATTGACGGAAAAGAATGGAGAGACTTCGCATGAATAAAATGGATACTTGATTAAGAAATCTGAGTCCTCGAAGAAAAAGGGTGGGAGGGCTGGAAAACAAAGGCAACTTAGGACGGATGAAACAAACACCGTTGACGAAAACTGAGTTGATCTTGCGGATGTTGAAAATGATCGGATCCACTTGAAGAGAAACACGCCGGTTGAAAAGGGTTGATATGGCAATCTCGATTATCATGAAGGATTGGTATTTACATAGGAATATGAGAACACCGCTTAAGAAAGGTACGGAATCCACATTTGACTTCGAAGCAACTTGAATACCACAACTCAAAACAAAACAAAGGATTGGCTTGCAAAATAAGCCAGAACAAACATATGATAGAGATTTCGTCCAAAGTTTTCGTGGTGGGGCCCACACGGGCTCGATCGTACAACACCATCATGTACAAGGCAGTGCACATGACATACGAAGCATCCCCGAGTCAGCATAGCCAAGGACTCTTTAAGACACAATGAGACCACTGTAAAACCAACCGTGGATAGGAGGACCACTAGACGTCGAACCCCAATCTCATATCATGCATATGTCGGAAAGATATCCTAGGAGCTACTTGAATTCCCACTTATAAACTCCCAAAACTTTCCGGTTATGCAATCAGGTGTTGGGGATATAGGGGAAGCATAATATCTCACCCAAAACTAGCAAATCCTACATCCAGCTGTATCCATCCTTCAACACATAACCAAGAAACCTTCGGAAATCATTTACCTCAACCTTCGAAAAACATCCGTTATACGAGTTACGGCAATACTCCTGAACTCCCGCCCCAGTACTTGGTGGCGTCAAGATTATCTCACCAACAACTGCATAAAGGAGATTTTCGATGTCGGCAAACTCAGGTATTCCAGAACTGCAACGATAAAATTGTGACGACAACACCTCGGAGCTCAACTCCCCGGGACACTGACACAACCCCTAAATGTCAGCAGGCACAAAGAACAATGTTCTCGTCACAAAACCATCGGAATGATTCCAAGATACCCGTGTGATCCTAAAAATATCGTGAAATTTGAGGAGAGAATAGTCAAAACTCTACGTCAGGAGGCCTCACCAGAGCGACGAAGGGACAAAGGAGTAAAAAGAATCCTACTCTCCGATATATATAGTCCTATAAGACTCAAAACTTTTACTTTCTAGACTCAACAACGCCAGCGATTCGATAAAGCAGGGGGCTCCTAAGTCGGGGAAAGCTCTGATTACCAACTTGTAACACCCACGATGCAACTATATCTCCCACGTGTCGGAGCACGACTTAGAGGCATAGCCGCATAGTAGGCATGTCGCAAGAGGGGTAATCTTTACACATCCCATGTACTGAATATGAAAGGGATAAAGGGTTTGGCTTACAATCGCCACTTCACACAATACATAAATATAGCATTACATCATCCAGAATACAATCAAGGTCCGACTACGGAACCAAAATAAAGACAACCCCAAATGCAATAGATCCGCGATCGTCCCAACTGGGCTCCTCTACTGATCGACAAGAAACGAAACAACACAACGAACAAGATCTTCATCGAGCTCCCATTTGAGATCAGTTGCGTCATCTGCACTGGTATCGTCGGCACGTGCAACTGTTTTGGAAGTATCTGTGAGTCACGGGGACTCAGCAATCTCACACCATCGCGATCAAGATTATTTAAGCTTATGGGCAGGAAAGGGTAGTGAGGTTGAGCTGCAGCACTAAGCATATATGGTAGCTAATATACGCAAATAAGAGCGAGAAGAGAAGCAAAACACGGTCGTGAACTAGAAGTGATCCTGAAACTACTTACGTTCAAGCATAACACAAGAACCGTGTTCATTTCCCGGACTCCGTCGGAAAGAGACCATCACGGCTACACACACGGTTGATGCATTTTAAATAAGTTAAGTGTCAAGTTCTCTACACCCGGATAGTAACAAATTCCCATCTGCCCATAACCGCGGGCACGGCTTTTGAAAGTTCAAAACCCTGTAGGGGTGTCCCAACTTAGCCCATCACAAGCTCTCACGGTCAACGAAGGATATTCCTTCTCCCAGGAAGACCCGATCAGACTCGGAATCCCGGTTACAAGACATTTCGATAATGGTAAAACAAGACCAACAAAGCCACCCGAATGTGCCGACAAATTCTGATAGGAGCTGCACATATCTCGTTCTCAGGGCACACCGGATGAGCAAGACGTCGGGTTGGCATAGACCCTGGTTGCCCAGGGGGCGCCGAACATCGCTCAGGTTGGACCAACACTTAGAGAAGCACTGGCCCGGGGGGTTAAAATAAAGATGACCCTTGAGTCTGCAGAACCCAAGGGAAGGTGATAGGTTGTTAGTGCAAATGTAAAACCAAGGTTGGGCCTTGCTGGCGGAGTTTTATTCAAAGGGAACTGTCAAGGGGTTCCCATAACACCCAACCATGTAAGGAACGCAAAATCAAGGAACATAACACCGGTATGACGGAAACTAGGGCGGCAAGAGTGGAACAAAACACCAGGCATAAGGCCGAGCCTTCCACCCTTTACCAAGTATATAGGTGCGTTAATTAAATAAGAGATATTGTGCTATCCCAACAATAATCATGTTCCAACAAGGAACAAACTCCATATTCACCTGCAACTAACAACGCTATAAGAGTGGCTGAACAAAGCGGTAACATAGCCAAACAACAGTTTGCTAGGACAAGGTGGGTTAGAGGCTTGACATGGCAATATGGGAGGCATGATATATCAAGTGGTAGGTATTGCGGCATAGCAATAGAGCGAGCAACTAGCAAGCAAAGATAGAAGTGATTTCGAGGGTATGGTCATCTTGCCTGAGATCCCGCAAGGAAGAAGAACGAGTCCATGAAGAAGACAAACGGACGTAGTCGAACGAATCCTCACAACTCCGAAACGAAACCAAAGCTAACAAGAGAAGCAACCCGGAAAGAAGCAAGCAACATAGTAAACAACCAACACATCAGCATGGCATGATGCACAACCAAGTATGATGCATGTCCGGCTTAAGTATGCACGACATGGCAAAGTGCAACAATCAAAACTACAAATTAAGTGGAGCTCAATATGCAACGAGTTGCATATTGACGAAAGACCACTACCATTATTCAGTTCACTCTCGTTTATGTACCCAACAATATTAAATGTTATTAAGCATGGCAAGAGGTGAGGCATACGAAAACTACCTATCTAGGCAATTTAAATGGGGCCGGAAACATCAACCAACAATTCCGGTAAATCCCCATATGCATTAGCAATTTAATGCAACAACAATTTTAAACATTTTAAATGTTATTATCATGATGCGAATGACATGTGCAAGTTTATGCAAATTTTATGAAAAAGTTGACATGATAAGATATGAGGCATTTGTCATCATGGCGGAAACGAAAGGGGTGCCACGGCAATGAATCCGACGATCCGGTAGCTCACAGGGATACTGGTGCAAAAGGAAGTGGGTGTGAGTGCGCCATGAAAGATGATGGGGTGCTCCCGGATACCGGGTTCCCACATGTCGGTGACAAGGCAAAAGAGAGGCAACGTGCACCGACAGTTCGGACTCGAGGCGAACAAGGGTGCATCTCATACAACATGCATTCATTCGTTCACGGGCGTCGTTCCGGTGGTTATACCTTCCAAAAATGCAATTACGGAGAGGAATGAGTTCGCAGTGGAAGTGGTGGAAGTAGACGTTCTCGCGACGGTAGTTGTACATGTTGGCGGTAGTTGAACTTGGCGATCCCGAGAGGGTACTTGCCGGATCCGCAACACCGTAACCGTTCATGGCAGCGAACTTGATATTCCCGGGTCTTCCCAAAATGACGTGGTACTTGGGATCTCCGGACTTGTAGGTCTCGTTCTTGCGACGGTAGGCATACATGGTTCAGAGAGGAACTTGTCGTTTCGGTATGAATTCGTTCGGGTGTCGGTCTTGCCGGTGGGTTACTTGGCGAACCCGCATAGTCGATCTTGGCGTAACCAGTGGAGGTGCATAGTCATAGACGTACAGGGTCATCGTAGCGGTACTTGACGTCCAAGGGGTTGAGCGGGACGCGAACGAAGCCGGGAGACGAAGGCAAGGCAACGCGGGGGCGGCCTATGCTCCCGGTGCGACGGACGGCAGAGCAAGGAGAAGGTATGTGTCCCGGTACGGGGCTCGGCAGAGCACTAGCCTGGTTGGTCGTTGTCACCGGTGGCGACAGCATGGGGCACCGGAGCGACGACATGGAGGCCGGGATCCGGCTGATCCACGGAGGTCGAGGCAGGGATTCGGAGCAGAGGCAAGATGGTGCGGCGGCGGCCTCTGCTCGCCGGTGTCGGAGGACGACGCTGCAGAGCAGCTGCGGCAGAGCAGCTTGGGGACGGTGTAGGGGAGGCAGCAGGGAGGCAAGTCGACAAGGAGCAGCCTGCGAGGGACCCTGGTGCGGAGGTAGGAGGCGAGGCGCTTGAGGGCACGGCGCGGCTGTCGTGGGAGGCCGGAGGAAGGCTCCGGCGAAGGAACATCGATGGCGAGCCGGGTCGAAGGCGGCGAGCTCACGGGGTCGCGGGGTGGTCGTCCAGGGGTCTCGCTCCTCTCCTGGTGACGGCGCTAGGAGGGAGAGAGGGATTGAGAGGGAGAGGTTCCTCTGGTGGCGCGAGAGAAGGAGAGGGAGACGAGCGAGAGGAAGGGGTCGATGGGGAGAGGGGAGAGGGGAGATGGGATCGGGCGCCCTGGCGGCAGCAGGGGAGAGATGGAGAGGAGTTGAGTCGGGCTAGGGTTACGGGAGAAGTGGCCTTGGAGGCCCGCCTGGGTGCGGGTGGTCTAGGTGGGCCGGCGCATAAGTTGGCCTAGGGAGGCCCAGTTGGGCTCTCTGCTTTCTCTCTCTCTTTCCCATCCTTTTTCCATTTAAAACAAAACAGAAAAAGAGAAAGAAAAGAAAGAGAAGGTAGGGGAGGAATCTGGGCATGGGGATAATTTTCACAAACTCGTAAAAATGTGCGCGGTCCGAGAAAATAGAAAAGGTCAAGTTTGAAAGATTAAATTCAAATTCCTTTGAATTCAATTCAAAAGGTTTGAACTAGGACATGTTTTTCAAAATGCCCAAAAATGTTGAGAATTTAGGTGGAGCTCCGGAAAATGACGAAAGGACATATGGCAAAGTTAGAGGCCAAGAGTTGTGATAACTAAAGCATTGGGATTTTTACAAGTGTGTTATGGTGAATTTCAAATTAAAGAAATATTGAATATAGCTCCCTACTATCGGGTGGATATGTTTTAAAGAGAACCCACCATGTGAATTCCCTCGATTTAAATAGATCGAAAGATCTATGCAATTTATTTAGTTGAGTTGAGATGCAAAGATTAATGACATGATGGCATGATGACATGATGCAATGCACATGATGCAATGATGAATGCAACAAACCAACAACTCACATGAGAAACTCGGAAAAAACATGGAAGGCGTCTGAAGCTCCGGTCTTGGGGCGTTACAGTACATGTGTGAATACATAGACAAACAGAATGTCACTAGTATGCCTCTACTTGACTAGCTCGTTGAATCAATGATGGTTATAGTTCCTAACCATATACATGAGTTGTCATTTGATTAATGGGATCACATCATTAGAGAATGATGTGATTGACTTGACCCATCCATTAGCTTAGCACGATGATCGTTTAGCTTGTTGCTATTGCATTCTCCATAAATTATACATGTTCCTATGACTATGAGATCATGCAACTCCCGAATACTGGAGGAACACTTTGTGTGCTACTAAACGTCACAACGTAACTAGGTGATTATAAAGGTGCTCTACAGGTTTCTCTGATGGTGTTTGTTGAGTTGGCATAGATCGAGATTAGGATTTGTCACTCTGGTTGTTGGAGAGGTATCTCTGGGCCCTCTCGGTAATGCGCATCAATATAAGCCTTGCAAGCAATGTGACTAATGAGCTAGTTGCGGGATGATGCATTACGGAACGAGTAAAGAGACTTGCCGGTAACGAGATTGAACTAGGTATTGAGCTGCCGACGATCGAATCTCAGGCAAGTAACATACCGATGACAAAGGGAACAACGTATATCGTTATGCGGTTTTACCGATAAAGATCTTTGTAGAATATGTGGGAGCCAATATGAACATCCAGGTTCCGCTATTGGTTATTGACCGGAGATGTGTCTCGGTCATGTCTACATAGTTCTTGAACCCGTAGGGTCCGCACGCTTAACGTTCGGTGACGATCGGTATTATGAGTTTATATGTTTTGATGTACCGAAGGTTGTTCAGAGTCCCGGATATGACCACGGACATGAAAAGGAGTCTTGAAATGGTTGAGACATAAAGATCGATATATTGGATGACTATGTTTGGACATTGGAATGGTTCCGGGTAAGTTCGGGCATTAACCGGAGTACCGGGGGTTACCGGAACCCCTCCGGGGAGTATACAGGCCCTAATGGGCTTCGGGGGAGAGAGGGAGGGGCGTCCTAGGGGCAGGACGCGTGCCCCTCAAGGCCTATTCCTAATTGGACTAAGGGGGAGGGGTGGTGCCCCCTCCTTCCTTCTCTTCTCTCTTCCCTTTCCTTCTCTCCTACTCCTACTACATGGAAGGAGGGAATCCTACTCCCGGTGGGAGTAGGACTCCCCAGGGCGTGCCATAGTAGAGGGTCGGCCCTCCCCCTCCTCCACTCCTTTATATACGGGGGAGGGGGGCACCCCATAGACACACAAGTTGATCATCAATCTCTTAGCCGTGTGCGGTGCCCCCCTCCACCATAATCCACCTCGGTCATATCGTAGCGGTGCTTAGGTGACGCCCTATTCCGGTAGCATCATCATCATCGTCATCACGCCATCGTGCTGATGAAGCTCTCCCTCGACACTCTACTGGATCGTGAGTTCGTGGGACGTCACCAAGCCAAACGTGTCCAGATCGCGGAGGTGTCGTACTTTCGGTACTAGGATCAGTCGATCGTGAAGACGTACGACTACATCAACCGCGTTGTCATAACGCTTCCTCTTACGGTCTACGAGGGTACGTGGACAACACCCTTCCCCTCTCGTTGCTATGCATCACCATGATCTTGCGTGTGCGTAGGATTTTTTTGAAATTACTACATTCCCTAACAGTGGCATCCGAGCCAGGTTTATGCATAGATGTTATATGCACGTGTAGAACACAAAGGAGTTGTGGGTGTGGGTATATACATATTGCTTGTCGTCACTAGTTGTTTCTTGATTCGGCGATATTGTTGGATGAAGCGTCCCAGACCGACATTATGCGTACACTTACGCGAGAGACTGGTTCCACCGACGTGCTTCACACACAGGTGGCTGGTGGGTTTCAGTTTCTCCAACTTTAGTTGAATCGGATTCAATGAACAGGCTTCTTTCTGAAGATCAAAAAGCAATCACTATACCATGTTGTGGTTTTTGATGCATAGGTAATAACGGTTCTTGCTCAGCCCATAGCAGCCACGTAAAACTTGCAACAACAAAGTAGAGGACGTCTAACCTGTTTTTGCAGGGCATGTTGTGATGTGATATGGTCAAGACATGATGCTAAATTTTATTGTATGAGATGATCATGTTTTGTAACACAGTTATCGGCAACTGGCAGGAGCCATATGGTTGTCGCTTTATTGTATGAAATGCAATCACCATGTAATTGCTTTACTTTATCAATAAGCGGTAGCGATAGTCATAGAAGCAATAGTTGGCGTGACGACAACGATGCTTCGATGGAGATCAAGGTGTCAAGCCGGTGATGATGGTGATCATGACGGTGCTTTTGAGATGGAGATGAAAGGCACAAGATGATGATGGCCATATCATATCACTTATATTGATTGCATGTGATGTTTATCCTTATGCATCTTATTTTGCTTAGTTCGACGACAACATTATAAGATGATCTCTCACTAAATTTAAAGATATAAGTGTTCTCCCTGAGTATGCACCGTTGCTATAGTTCGTCGTGCCGAGACACCACGTGATGATCGAGTGTGATAAGCTCTACGTTCACATACAATGGGTGCAAGCCAGCTTTGTTGTAGATAGATGGCCCATACTATTGTTCCTTTGAATTTTAATGCATTCCTAGAGAAAGCTAAGTGGAAAGATGATGGTAGCATCTACATGGACTGGGTCCATAACTTGAGGATTATCCTCATTGCTGCACAGAAGAATTACGTCCTAGAAGCACCGCTAGGTGACAAACCCGCTGCAAGAGCAATGCCAGATGTTGTGAATACGTGGCAGAGCAAAGTTGATGACTACTCAATAGTTCAGTGTGCCATGCTTTACGGCTTAGAACCGGGACTTCGACGGTGTTTTGAACGTCATGGAGCATATGAGATGTTCCAGGAGTTGAAGTTACTATTTCAAGAAAATGGCCGGATTGAGAGATATGAAGTCTCCAATAAGTTCTACAGCTGCAAGATGGAGGAGAGTTGTTCTGTCAGTGAACATATACACAGAATGTCTGGGTACCACAACCACTTGACTCAACTGGGAGTTAATCTTCCTGATGATAGTGTCATTGGCAGAGTTCTTCAATCACTGCCACCAAGCTACAAGAGCTTCGTGATGAACTATAATATACAAGGGATGGATAAGACGATGCCTGAGCTCTTCGCAATGCTAAAGGCTGCAGAGGTAGAAATCAAGAAGGAGCATCAAGTGTTGATGGTTAACAAGACCACCAGTTTCAAGAAAAATGGTAAAGGGAAGAAGGAGAACTTCAAGAAGAACAGCAAGCCATTTGTTGCTCAAGTGAAGAAACCCAAGTCTGGACCTAAGCCTAAGACTGAGTGCTTCTACTGCAAAGGAACTGGTCACTGGAAGCGGAACTGCCCCAAGTATTTGGCGGAGAAGAAGGATGGCAAAGTGAAAGGTATATTTGATATACATGTTATTGATGTGTACCTTACTAGTGCTCGTAGTAGTGCCTGGGTATTTGATACTGGTTCAGTTGCTAACATTTGCAACTCGAAACAGGGGCTACGGATTAAGCGAAGATTGGCTAAGGACGAGGTGACGATGCGCGTGGGAAATGGTTCCAAAGTCGATGTGATCGCCGTCGGCACGCTACCTCTACATATACCTTTGGGATTAGTTTTAGACCTAAATAATTATTATTTGGTGCCAGCGTTGAGCATGAACATTATATCTGGATCTTGTTTGATGTGAGATGGTTATTCATTTAAATCAGAGAATAATGGTTGTTCTATTTTTATGAGTAATATATTTTATGGTCATGCACCCTTGACGAGTGGTTTATTTTTACGAAATCTTAATAGTAGTGATACACATGTTCATACTATTGAAGCAGAAAGATGCAGAGTTAATAATGATAGTGCAACTTATTTGTGGCACTGTCGTTTAGGTCATATTGGTGGAAAGCGCATGAAGAAACTCCATTCTGATGGACTTCTGGAATCACTTGATTATGAATCACTTGGTACTTGTGAACCATGCCTCATGGGCAAGATGACTAAAACTCTGTTCTCTGGAACAATGGAGCGAGCAACAGAGTTATTGGAAATCATACATACTGATGTATGTGGTCCAATGAACATTGAAGCTCGTGGCGAATATCGTTATTTTCTCACCTTCACAGATGATTTCAGCAGATATGGCTATATCTACTTAATGAAACATAAGTCTGAGACATTTGAAAAGTTCAAAGAATTTCAGAGTGAAGTGGAAAATCATCATAACGAGAAAATCAAGTTTCTACGATCTGATCGTGGAGGTGAATATTTGAGTTATGAGTTTGGACTTCATTTGAAACAATGTCGAATAGTTCCGCAACTCACGCCACTTGGAACACCACAACGTAATGGTGTGTCCGAACGTCGTAACCGCACTTTATTAGATATGGTGCGATCTATGATGTCTCTCATTGATTTACCGCTATCGTTTTGGGGGTTATGCTTTAGAGACGTCTGCATTCACTTTAAATAGGGCACCATCTAAAACCGTTGAGACGACACCTTATGAAATGTGGTTTGGCAAGAAACCCAAGTTGTCGTTTCTTAAAGTTTGGGGCTGTGGTGATTATGTGAAGAAGCTTCAACCTGATAAGCAAGAACCCAAATTAAAGAAATGTGTCTTCATAGGATACCCAAAGGAGATTGTTGGGTACACCTTCTATCACAGATTCGAAGGCACGATATTCGTTGCTAAGAATGGATCCTTTCTAGAGAAGAAGTTTATCTCAAAAGAAGTGAGTGGGAGGAAAGTAGAACTTGATGAGGTAATTGTACCTTCTCCCTTATTGGAAAGTAGTTCATCACTGAAATCAGTTCCAGTGATTCCTACACCAGTAAGTGAGGAAGCTAATGATGATGATCATGAAACTTCTGATCAAGTTACTACCGAACCTCGTAGGTCAACCAGAGTAAGATCCGCACCAAAGTGGTACGATAATCCTGTTTTGGAGGTCATGTTACTTGACCATGACGAACCTACGAACTATGAGGAAGCGATGATGAGCCCAAATTCCGCAAAATGGCTTGAGGCCATGAAATCTGAGATGAGATCCATGTATGAGAACAAAGTATGGACTTTGGTTGACATGCTCGATGATCGTCGGGCCATAGAGGATAAATGGATCTTCAAGAAGAAGACTGACGCTAACGGTAATGTTACTGTCTACAAAGCTCAACTTGTTGCGAAAGGTTTTCGGCAAGTTCAAGGAGTTGACTACGATGTGACCTTCTGACCCATAGCGATGCTTAAGTCCGTTCGAATCATGTTAGCATTTGCCGCATTTTATGATTATGAAATTTGGCAAATGGATGTCAAAACTGCATTCCTTAATGGATATCTTAAAGAAGAGTTGTATATGATGCAACCAGAAGTTTTTGTCGATCCAAAAGATGCTAACAAAGTGTGCAAGCTCCAGTGATCCATTTATGGACTGGTGCAAGCCTCTTGGAGTTGGAATATACGCTTTAATAGTGTGATCAAAGCATATGGTTTTATACAGACTTTTGGAGAAGCCTGTATTTACAAGAAAGTGAGTGGGAGCTCTGTAGCATTTCTGATATTATATGTGGATGACATATTGCTGATCGGAAATGATACTGAATTTCTGAATAGCATAAAAGGATACTTGAATAAGAATTTTCAATGAAAGACCTTGATGAAGCTGCTTATATATTGGGCATCAAGATCTATAGAGATAGATCAAGACGCTTAATTGGACTTTCACAAAGCAAATACCTTGATAAAGTTTTGAAGAAGTTCAAAATGGATCGAGCAAAGAAAGGGTTCTTGCCTATGTGACAAGGTGTGAAGTTGAGTCAGACTCAATGCCCGACCACTGCAGAAGATAGAGAGAAAATGAAAGGTGTTCCCTATGCTTCAGCCATAGGCTCTATCATGTATGCAATGTTGTGTACCAGACCTGATGTGTGCCTTGCTATCAGTCTAGCAGGGAGGTACCAAAGTAATCCAGGAGTGGATCACGGGACAGCGGTCAAGAACATCCTGAAATACCTGAAAAGGACTAAGGATATGTTTCTCGTATATGGAGGTGACAAAGAGCTCATCGTAAACAGTTACACCAATGCAAGCTTTGACACTGATCCGGATGACTCTAAGTCACAAACCGGATACGTGTTTCTATTAAATGGTGGAGCTGTCAGTTGGTGCAGTTCCAAGCAGAGCGTTGTGGCGGGATCTACGTGTGAAGTGGAATACATAGCTGCTTCAAAAGCAGCAAATGAAGGAGTCTGGATGAAGGAGTTCATATCCAATCTAGGTGTCATACCTAGTGCATCGGGTCCAATGAAAATCTTTTGTGACAATACTGGTGCAATTGCCTTGGCAAAGGAATCCAGATTTCACAAGAGAACCAAGCACATCAAGAGACGCTTCAATTCCATCCGCGATCAAGTCAAGGAGGGAGACATAGAGATTTGTAAGATACATACAGATCTAAATATTGCAGACCCATTGACTAAGCCTCTCTCACGAGCAAAACATGATCAGCACCAAGACTCCATCACTACAAAAAAATACACTTCCGTGATGATATGTGTTTGTCACAGTAGGTCGCTTCTTTTGTCATGCATGTACATCCATGACAAATTTATGACAGAATCAAGATAGTCATACCTATGTTGTCGTAGAAGTGTTCCATGATATTACCAAAATTATCATCACGGAAGTGTCCACTTCCATGACGATAAATCGCGCGTCACAGAAGTGCTTTCGTCAAGGGTGACTGACATGTGGCATCCATCGTAACGGAACGCTGTTAAGCTATCGGGTCGGGTTTTGGATCCGATAACCCGTTAACAGCCCCGACCAATGGGGATTTTCCACGTGTAAAATCATCATTGGCTAGAGGAAACACGTGTCGGCTCATCGTTGGGACATATGTCATCCACTCACTGGACAGAAGGCGCCTATGATACATCGACACGTGGCACGGCCCAATAGTGGCCCATTCCTGTGAAAAGGCCGGCCCATTTGACTTGGTCAAAAGCTGGCGGGCCGGCCCATGGAAAGCCTGTTAACGGCATGTTCGCATATAGCCCATTTACAACCCGCTAACCCAAGGCCCATTACGCCCTATTCGAATTAGGCCCAGTAGCGTCATCTAGGCCGTGCAATATGATTCCAGCCCATTTTCACTTCTGGCCCATGTATAGCCCATGACGTCTTTTGGCCCATATGAGGCCCTTTGTAACTCTTGGCCCATTAGCGGCCCGTGCTAAAACTGGCCCATAATGAACAGTGTATTACTTTACACCCATTAACGGCCCGTGGTGAAACTGGCCCGTAATGAATAGTGTATCACTTTATACCCATTAACGGCCCGTTATTCCGTTGGGCCGTTTCCAACCCAAGTTAACTTTCGGCCTTCTGAGAGCCCATTTATTCTTGGGCTCATTTGCAGCATTCGATTACTTATGGCCCATTACTGTCATTTTCTGTTTGTGGGCCAAATTCAGCCCGTCATTACAATCGGCCCGTTTGTGGACCGTTAGTCTGTTGGGCCATTTTCATAGCATCACCAAATACGGCCTATTAACGGCCCATTATGGTCAGCCCATAAAACGTACGATTTCCATTAAAGGCCCGTCTATGGCCCATTAAAGGCCCGTACAAGACCCATAAATGAGCCGGCGACACATGGATCCTACGAGACGTACAAGGCCCATGGATCCTACGAGACGTAGAAGGCCCATGGATCCTACGAGACGTAGAAGGCCCATGGATCCTACGAGACGTAGAAGGCCCATGGATCCTACGAGACGTAGAAGGCCCATGGATCCGACGGCCCGTGAAGGGCCATGGTCGGGCGAATTGGCCCCCGTTTGAATGATATAGCATATTCAAAGAATTATCCTACTCAATACTATCACCTCTAAAAAGCCTACACTATTACAACAAAGAGATCAAGGCATAGAATGGTAGAATAATCCTACACTATACAATAAAGAAATTACATCCGATTATACCCACTCGGCATTATGGTTCGGCACAGGTGATAATAAAGCATACACAAACAACAAATTACATACACTGGGCAAATACAGCTCATACATCATGGACGCGCATCAACTTAACTCCATTTGAACTATAATCTCTTCAGAAAATAGGATTGGCCGGATTCAGATAGCACAAATTTCAGTCTGCAAAATCTCCAATTCCTTCATGGTTACCTCAGTGTCTTGTTTCATTTTTTGACTCCTGCATCTAATACCTGCATGTCCAGTCTCAACTTGTTGATTATACGTTGACAATCATGTACACGTTGTCTTGCCACCTCTAGTTGATGCTCGAGAACATCAGCACATTCCAATTTCAATCCATAATCATTCGTTAATGGCCATGCCGCACTGCTCGCAGATCTTTGTGTTGATGTCACTTCATCCTGAAATGTTTCTGTAAGTACACATGACTAGGGCAAAAATATAGTTACAACAGTGAAGCGAACAAGACACTATTTTGTACTACATGAAAAAACAGGACTAACAATAATGTTACACGTCACTTTCAAAAAAATGTTACATGTCATGAAGCATAAGCAGGTGATATTTTAAAAATTATAAAAAAGATAGTCTGTGCAGCCTGCATACAGAAATCCCTCTTAGCTCACCAGAGGAGCATGATGTTGGGGCCCAATCGAAAACACAGACAAGTTACAAATTTAGACATCACGTTGCGTATAAGTAAGCAAGCAGTTGGCCATTCTGTGCCTCAACTAAAGTCTTAGGGAGCATAATGAACAGCAGAGGGTTTCATACAAACATACTACAACAGGCAAAACTATGCAATCATTAGCGTAGTATAAACTAGATTGTGAGCATCATGCAATAATAGTTGGTTAATAGACTTCAAAGCTTCAGGCACACTTCGGCAGAGTAATTAAATGGTAAGGCCTTTAATTATGTCAACTAATAGTGATACAAGTACCGAACATCAGGCATGATTATTTGGGCATCTCATTAACTAAGGACAAATAAAGCAATTGAAAAGAGAAAATTAACTATGCCTGAAACAAACAAGGAATTGAACTGTTGAGTTGCATACAGTGACTTACCTTAGCAGGTTGAAGAGGCTCAGTGCAGCTTCTACTTCTCTTGCAATGCTCCTTCCTAACATCTTGTACTTGGAAATCCTCAATCTTATCTTCATTGCACCCCCTCTGCAAGGTGACACAAACTAGTTACTCGTCTCCTTGGAAGATAAATATGCATACTTTCCAGTCTATGAACACAAAAGAATGAGATTATAACAAAACAACACCACATAATGAAACATGCCGCATCTCTTGCACTTGCACACAATTAAATGAGCATTTACTATGTCTGCACTATGTAAAAACTAGGCATACCTTCGAACTGGATCTCCAGGTACTCTTGGAGAGCCTACTGTAGTGTACAACCAAACATTTATGTCACCTATGAGTTAGACAAGGCCCCACTACAGCAGCCCTTTGTGTTTAAATCGTTGACAAGCTCTGTTATAGTGTTATGTCAAGAACAACAAGTAATCAAAGCAAACAGTCCTAGTATGGCTGGCTGATGCAAACAAGCAAGTGAACAGATGTGTGAGCAAATCTTACATATCAAGAAAAGAAGCAAAGAAGGAGGCTAAAAGACCATCACTTGACTGGCCAGATTTAAGGGGCATTTAAACATCATGTGCAATGTATGAACTAACATAAACATTACATATTCTAGATTCTACAATGGAATGCACATGTATTAGGTTATGCCATGTATGATGATGCCTGAATGTACAGATAGCAGGCAGGAGTCATTCATCATTGCACGCACAATTGAATTGCAGGTTAAGGACCAGTTTGATTCCGCCTTTTCAGGGCATATTGTCAAAATAAGCCATAAAAGATGTAAAGAAGTCATTTTTGAGTTATGGGCTTGGGCTTAACTAATTTTGCTTTGGAGGGGGGTGTTTCGGGTAGAACCTCACTAAAAATTGAAGGGAAGGGGAATAGTGAAATGACTCTGTTGTCTGCCTATATTACACTCAAAATGCAACTGTTGATGCCCATGTCACACCTGGCCCTCAAGTAAAAACAAACACACAAGCATTCATTGCCCTGCCCGCTTGCATCTCCTCTCCCCTTTCCCTCTACCTCGATCCCCTGCCTGCAGCACTAGGGTTCCTCCAGCGAGCCGTCGCCACTGGTCCCATCTGGCCTTGTCCTTGATGATGCTATGTCCAGCTAGGCTACATGGACGGTGGGTAGGGGCAAATCTCTCTGGCTTCTCCTCCCTCTGGCACTGCTCCTCATTCTCATGGTCTCTAGCAGCTGCTCCATTGTGGTTCGTCCAACGCACTACTCCGGCGGGCGCTGCACAACTATGGCTGATGCCACACTGCGGCTGAAGGCACCTTATTCCCCCTCCCCTCCTCCCAGGCCATGGCCTTGAGGTGCTATTGAAGGATGAGCTCATCCAACAAGGTGAGGATCTCCTTTAATTTTTTGCCAAATTTTCATTCTGATCCACTATACGATGAATTGCTATGAGCTGCTTCTGCTGCTGCTATATGATGCATTGCTATGAGCTGCTCCTGCTGCTATATGATGAATTGCTATGAGCTGCTGCTGTATGATGAGTTGCTATGAGCTGTTGCTGCTGCTATATGATGAATTGCTATGAGCTGCTGCTGCTACTATATGATGAGTTGCTACAAGCTGCTCTTGCTGCTGCTATATGATGAGTTGCTACAAGCTGCTCCTGTTGCTGCTATATGATGAATTGCTATGAGATGCTCCTGCTGCTGCTATATGATGAATTGCTATGAGCTGCTCCTGCTGCTGCTATAAGATGAATTGCTATGAGCTGCTGCTAATATATGATGAATTGCAGACTGCTGCTGCTGTATGATGAGTTGTTATGAGCTATTGCTGCTGCTATATGATGCTTTTAGGTGGTGCTGCTATACGATAATAACCAGCCACTTGGACCATCGAATTTCAATAAATAATTTTTCTTCATTTAAATGTGGGTCATGTGTTCTTCGTTTAAATTAGGCAATGGGATCTCTATGGAAAACATTGACCAAAGTAGATTGTGCCAAGTAGACGGTATCTTTGTATTTGCATTTTGAGCAAATAGTGATGGTCTGTTTTCCTATCATATTAATTACTGCACTGGGTTCAATTTGTGATGTTTGCAAGTCAAATTAATTTCCATATGGGTAGCAAAATGAAAAAAATATAATGCAATCTAGACTTTCCACTGATCATACCAAAGATAAGCTGAAAACACAATGAAAAGAACTGGTTGGCTTATTACATGGAGCTTATATTCACAGGTGCTTATTTTCTTAGGATAACTCGTAATAACTATCCCTAAGAAACTTGGCTAATAGAACTGGCATACAAATAACATGTCACGATGATTGCAATGGAGGAGTGAAGTACCATGGCACACTGTATAGGCCCACCGCTGCCTCTCCTTTTTTTGCGGTGTTCCATGAAATTTCCACATACATCTTGTACTTTTTCATTGTGTAACCCTATCTGCAAGTTGACACGGCTAATTTCAGACATCTCTACATGATACTACATTGCATATCCCTTGCGCATATTTAAACCACCAATTAACGATTGTGTGCGTACCATAAACTAGCCATGACTCTGTATGCTAGACTAGCAGGCACTCTAAGGGAGCCTAATGTAGTGCACTGGAATTCCTACATGCCACCTACGATTTTGTGTAATGTACTGCCCCTGTTCCTAAATATATGTCTTTGTAGAAATTCCAGTATGGACCACATACAGATGTATATAGATGCATTTTCGAGTGTAGATTCACTCATTTTACTCCGTATGTAGCCTATAGTGGAATCTCTAGAAAGACTTATATTTAGGAATGGAGGTACGAGGTAGTATCATGTATGACATCTACATATCTAATTTAGCAGCCAGTAGTAGAAATCATTGTCTGCACAAAGGGATTGCCGGTCGAAAATCCTAGCAAAGCACGCTGGCAGGCACAGAACAATACAAGAGAGAGAGACGCGCTTACAAGATCATAGCAATGCCTCAGTCCAGGATCTTGGTTGGCCAAGCTGTTAGATCCAGAAGAAACATCATCCTTGTAGTTTTTGCCAGCTGCATAACAGGTAACAGCGACCGGTTAGTATATTTAAAGTACATTGGGCAGGTGATGCTGGACGGGTTTAAAGGTGACAAGTACCTAGACCGTGGCGGGTGCTTGGCATCTCTCCAGACTGTGGGAATCAGGTTAGAAACGTCGAGGGTGATGACGCTGCGCTGGCTGTCGGGGTCCGGTAAGGAGATCTAGAACCGTCGAGTAGGGTGTTTGTGGAGCGGCTCCGGTAGGGTGGACTACGGTGTGGGCGAATCGGATCTATGGTCGTGGACGAGGGCGTAGGTGAAGCTGCTCCGGTGGTTGGGTTAAGGATGGTGTCGACAATGCGGATCTGCAGCCGTGGACGGGGCGTCAGAAGCTGCTCCGATGGTTGGGTTAAGGGTGGTGTCGACTATGCGGATTTGCGGCCGTGGATGGGGCGTCAGAAGCTGCTCTGGTAGGTTGGATGAGGGTGCGAGGAAGCGGATCTGAGGCCGTGGACTTGGGAGTTGGCAAAGCGGCCTCGGTAGGGTTGAGAATGGTATAGGCGAAGCTACTCCGGTAGGGTTGAGGAAGGTGTCGGCGAAGCAGCTCCGGTAGGGTTGAGGAAGGTGTCGGCGAAGAGGATCAGAGGTCGTCGACGGGGGC